>NW_015440963.1:487119-748821 GCF_000150705.2 Paracoccidioides lutzii | reverse complement strand
CAAAGATAATTTTTTTTTATTTATAAAAATTATCTATTAAACTAAATATTTTTTTCTATAAGATCAGTTTTAATATTTTAATTAAGTATTCATATATATAATTCAATTATATAGTCTATAAATTAGAAAAAAAAATAAAAATTATTATATAATCTAGAAGTAACTTTAATAGTATAATTTACTAAGTTTTAAAAGCTTTAATAGTTAATTAATAAAAGTTTAATTTTTTTATTAGAAGTTTTTTTTAATAAAAGTGATTAATATTTTAATTTTTTAATAAATATAAATAAGTTAAATAAAAGTAATTTAGTAGATAATATAAATTAATAGATAATTGATTATATTAATTAATTTATTTTTATTATACTATTAAAAATAATTTTATTATTCATATTTATATATTATTTTTTTATTTTTTATACTTTTATTTAGAATTAATAGCTATTAACTATTTGATTTTTTTACTAAAAAGTAATATTATATATAACTAATTAATATTTATTTATTAATTAATTAATTAATTAATAATTTAATCTAAAAATTAAAAAAAACTTTTATTAATATTTAATTTTATTATTTTATTAATTTAATTAATATATAGTATAAAAGATTTCAAAATCTAGAAGAATTAAATTTTAAAAGATTTATAAACTAATTTTATCAAAGTAGAAATAAAGAATTAAATATGTAACCAAGTAAAAATTTTATTTAAAATAAATAAAATTAAATTTATAACTTTAAATTTATTTTTTATAGTAGTATTTTTAGTTTTTTAATATATAACTAATTAGAAATTTATTTTTATCAATATAATTAATTATTAATTTTATATTCTTTTAATTTTTTTATTATATACTTTTTTTAATGATAAAAAAAATAATTTATATCTAGTGATTGTAATAGATAAAAGAAATAAAAATATATATAAATAACTAAAATATAATAATTTAGACAAAATTTATTAAATTTAGTTATAATATATTATTATATTTATTTATAATTAATAATTTATATCTGCTAACTATTAAATTTTAATATCTTTATTAAATATCTTTTATAATTATATTAAATCAAGCTTATTTAAAGTTTAACTTTTTTTATTAAAATTAATTATTTAATTTACTAATTATTATTTATATTATAAAAATTAATAAACTTTACTTTTTAATATGATTATAAAAAATAAAGTTAAATTTATAATATTAATTATTTTAATTTTAATTATTTATTATTTATTTTTAATTATATAAAAATTAATTTATAATCTTTATTAACTTTAGTAATTATTAAAATTATTATGATAATATTTATTAAAAAATTAATTTTAATAAAATTATATTTTTATTTCAATAATATTTTAATAAAATATATTTAAATTTTTAATTATAATATAAATATATATTATAAAATTAATAAATATTAAATAAATTATTATTTATTAACTATATAAATAAGTTAATAATATTATAATTTTCTATTAAAGTTAAAATATAAATATAATATAATAATTACTTTAAATAAAAAAATAAATATATAAAAGTTAAAAAAATTATTATAATATAAAAAAACTTTATAAAAAATTTATTATTTTTTATTTTATTTATTAAAATTAATTAATTATTTTAATTCAAATCTTTTATATTATAAATAAAATTATAAACTCTGTAGAATTGTAGAAATTATAAAATTATTTAACACATTAGAAGAAGATGTTTTAATTTTAATGTAAATTAATTTTTAATTAAATTTTTGCTTTTGTTAATAGATAAGTGTAATTAAAATCAATTATTTTATATTAAACTGACAAGTTAGAGTGTTCCACTGAATTGAGTACGCCACTCAGTTGAGCAGTACATTAACTAAATGTCAAATTAGGTGGGCCTCTTACCGTGTGAGATTTTTGCAACATATGAGCGATTTTTCCTACTTATGAGAATGACTGGTTTTTTAATTCTCATATACGTAAATGCTCATTCAAATCCATTAAAAGAAGTAGTTGAATTTAACCCTATAACTAGTAGGATCATATCCGACTGTAGATTCTAGGTGGAATCAAGTTAATTATTCATTTCTAGATTACTAACAATGAACCTGAACCGTCTGATACAATGTAACCAGACGTTATATTACAGATAGTTTAGCGGCTAAACCATGAGAGTGCTACAATGCTTCCTATAACTTTACCGCTGAGAAATGCGTATTATTGAGAACTGCATCGCTAAGCTGTGGATGCAAGCTCGCAGGTAAAAAAGATTTGACTTTCAGTAGTTAGTAAACATGTTAATTTTAAGGTTGTATCCGCATGAGTCCATTCAGTCATTATCCTTGGTAGAAAGTAGTATGTCTTGCATCATAATTTACAGGAGGGATCTATCTCTGCCTTGAAAAGGGGGAAAATGTTACCCCATATTAAAGATTTTTATATTTTCTAGTCTTCTTATCTCCTGTGCTCTCGTTTTACTCTGCAAATGTAGAGGAAACGGCCGCTTGTAGTACCAGTAGGTGCAGTATCTACATTAATCATCAAAACCGTGGGAAATCGGTTTAAAGAAGAAGAGAGCTTGAATAATGACAAAAAGGACGGTAACCTTTCAAAAGATCAAGACATAATAAACAAAAATGCAATTGTAGTTCCTAACATCCCCTATATTCACATCTTGAACCGGTAGATCGATCTCACCCATGATATCCAGCAACCACAATCCAGTAGTGGCCTCAACAAGATAAGGATGTGGGACGGGGTAACGACAGTCCGAGAGGCTGTGAGAGCAGTCTTCTGACTTCATCCACTTGATAATCCCCCTCTGCTAACCTATATTGTGTTGATATCGTGGAAACTTTAGCATGGATCCGTCGAGATATCATCGGGGTAAAGGAGGAGAAAGGAGAATAAGAGGAAAAAGGTGTTCTAATTTAGTTCCCATTCTCACAAAGGCACAGAGGCACTGATCCCTTGGAACTCACTTTTTGGGATAGCGAGTGAGCCTGTCTAGACTTTAAATACTGTAGGAACATATCACAAGGGTGCTTGGAAGACAACCATTGCTACAGGGATGATGTCAATATGCAATAAATTACAGCAAATTAGAAATTAAAGTTATTTACACATTTATTCCCGAGATCTGTCCGTTCTTGTTATGATCAAGAATCTCAAATCTGCTGAAGCTAAAAGTTCAGGAACCTGATGGGTTGAAAGATTGTTATCTCTTACCATAACAAATGGGAGTGATGGAGTGAGAAGAATTAGTGTCAGGTATCAGGTACAAAAAAGTGCCGCATGGGGTATCTGGCAGAGATCCACCATTTGTAAATGGCACCCTGCGAAGCCAACCACTGGCACTAGCGCATGGGGATGGCATGTCTTACATTCGTCGTCATCATGTTCGAGAAGTGACCTTGGGATGAACAAATGACGGACAGGAAAGGTAGCACCAAGGTGGGGAGGGAAGGGAGGAGTGGGAGAGGAGGAGCTTGGATAAATCAGAGAAGAAAAGGAAAGGCTATCAAACTGCTCACAGAGCTAGTTATGCTCAATTCTAATGCCCTGATATGTTCAAGACATCATGATGTCAGACTGCAGATACTCGTAAAAAATAAATCTGTAGTGATTTGATTCAATTCCGCCATTCTTTTCGCGGAGGTGGGCTGAGCTCACATGGAGAAAAAACCTATTAGACGATGTTTGAGTATAAAGAAAGGGACTGCTTTCAGACAAGCCCTGGATCGCATCCTGCGACCTAGGTGCCTCACGTGAATCTGGTGAACGTTTTTCCAACCGTATTTCGAGGATCACTGCTCTGTCAGAGGATCAAAACATCTACACAGTTTCTCCCGGAAAGGAGTAAAAGTTAATAAAAAGGAGTTCTCATATCAGAATAGGTGTTGACGCTAGCTAAGAGGAAAAGTAATGGGAAAACCCTCTTCCAGTCTCCAGGTAGTTGAATCAAATCATGTTGCTGTGACAATGATTCAGCGCGACACGAATTTTCCCTTCATGCTCCGAGTGTCATACAAAGCAAAAGAGAGACGGCGTGGAGCAAGTGGCACCAAGTTGGCTGATAAGTCTGAGATATTGAAAGAGGCCAAGATTGTTCGGTTCATCTTTGTATTACCGATCTTTCCACTGAAGATGAGCTGATATGTGGACTGAATTCACAGTCCCTGCTAGAACGCATGGAAGCTCCATGTCCGATGTCTCACTATGGAGTTGCAGCGCCGTTGAGAAAATAAGTATTCCAGAAGGTATTGGTCAGTCATGAGATAAAGTCTGGAAAGGGTGGGAAAAGAGAAAGAAATGAAACTAAATATAGTGGTTTAATCAGCAGCTGTGGTATATCACTGCATCTGGCTTTGCATCATCATCTTCTCCTCACATCACTTTTCCTTCAATGATACCAAACATTTCTTCGCTTGAAGGAAGGCATACAACAGGTTTCTTTTCACGAATTGTAATATATTAGTGATCAACCCGTAAAAAAGAGAAATGGATGCAAAAGAAAATTTTATTCAGATGCCACCCCTAGTAAAATTTACCACAAATGCTCTTCGTTAACTTAGTTAACTAACTAGTTAGTTAACTATTATTCCACGATTACTAATAGGATTGCCATTCTACTAGTTAACTAGCTATACATGCTTGTAGGCCTGCTTGTAGGATAGCTGCTGTAGTCTTTTTGACCTGAATTTTAGACACTCCTCTCAACATTAGTTATTGAACTCAGATTGAACTTTCATCTTAATCTTTAAGCAGTGAAAGACGTTTATTTAACTAGAAATCTTGTAAATTATAGCTTTCTCAGCTGTTTGCTAAATATATATGTTTTTAATAGCTCTTTTATTTTTTGTAAAAAAGTTTTTTGACTTCAGATTAATATTTCATCAGATTTAAACTACTTTAATATCATATAGTTATATATGTTAAAAGTTTTGATAGATAGTAAAATGTTTATCATACTGATTTCAATAAAAATTTATATATTCAGATATTTGAAACTATTAAGAATTTTGATATTTATTTTATTTAAAGCTATATATTTTTAAATAAATATAAATAAATGTCAACTTTCATTAAAGTTAAATAATTTAAATAAATTAACTTGACTTTTTATTAATAATTTAATGATAACTTTTATAAATAGTTAAAAATGTAAATAAATTTAATAGTTGCAGTAATATGAAAAAAAATTATACTGATAAAAAAATTATATATATATATATTATAAAATCATACAAAAATTAGTACTTATATGATTTTTAGAATTATTTAAATATAATATTTTAGAACTTTTTACTGCAAATCTAGCTTTGAATAAGAATTTTTTTTAAATTAGTTTATTGTTAAATTATTTGATATTTAATTAATTTTAAAGTCAATAAAATTCAATTTAATATTTCTTTAACTTTAAATTAAATGATTTAAAAATTTTTGTTTTAAAAATCATCAAGAACTTGATAAACTAATCACTAATTTTTATAACTAGCTTTTAAAATTAAAAGTCAATCTCTATTTTCTAAATCTTATATAGCTTGACTTTTTTGAGATAACTAGCATTTCTAGTTTTGAAATAAATGTTTATATTACTTTATACATATTTATACTTCATATATAATTTTTTAAATATTATTCTAAATTTATATCTCATTTAATAAAATGTAAAATTACTAAATTTGCTTAAATTAAGTTTTTTATATTTTTCTAATATCAATTTTTCTATCAACACAAGATGAAACTTTAGCATTGTATTTTAAAAATCCTGCTGCCAATACAGAGGCGTAAAAACATCCTCTAGGCTGTTAAGAGCTCCGTAATCGAATAGATTCTTCGCATTAAAATGCCATATTAACAAATTGATTGAATAATCGTGCATTTGGTTGAATGTGGTGAATTTTTACATGGCGGGCGGATTCTAGGGGTAGCATCTAACAAATTTCCTAATTCAAATGTGTCAGAATGATAAAGGACGACTCGAAGATAACAATTGGCGTCATTTGGCTGAAAACGAGTGAATTGCCGGTAGCTGCTAGCTCCAGGCTTTGTTCCTATTCATAGCACCAGATCCCAGACTAGCGTTGACTGATGCATGGAAAAGTTCAATGTGAACAGTAGGTTTCTGACCAGTAGCAAGGTTCTTCGTCAATCACACCTTCAATTGGCCAAAAAGGCCAATGGATTAACCAGAAGAGGGTGAGATGTTCTGCCTGATTGTTTTCGTGACGTGGCAGCAGGAAGAAAATACGATGGCAGTATGGAGCAGGGAGTTGACCCAACTTTCCCTCAGTGATTCACTTTTCGTGGGATCTAAACATGTTGCTTGTTCGATAACGAAAGATGCAATCTCGATTAACTGAACCTTCGAATCTTGTTTGATCTGAAAATGACCAAGCTCCAGTTTCCCTGTTCAAATACGCGTTTTTTTTGGGGGGGAGGGGGCGCGGAGTGGAGGAGATAAGAAACGAAAGGGATTGGAAGGGTTTATGAAATGATGAAAGCAGTGGGTTACCGTTCATGGCTTCCATGATCTAATAACGCTTATATGCAGACGGTAAGCCCGGGCGGATCCCGACCCACAGCAATGGGTGAGGAAATCACCATGTACTTTGCCGGCAGGCTCTAGGCTCAAGCGTGACCGCATGAGGTAAAAAAATTAGCTGGATGATTTCACGAGGAATTCAAAATAAAAAGTCTGTGAAAATGATACCATCTTCCAGGAGGAGAGGCGGAAATCGGCCCCATCACATCAGCTTTACAACTCCGTTAATATCGGAAGATTCATGTTGCAAGCGCCGTGTCCCATGAAATCGAGACTTTATTAAGGTTCTGGCCACTTATAGTAGTTAGCTGCAAAGGCAGTCGGAATCAAGGATTATTTAAGACCATTGTTAATCTGTTATATCCAAACGTCATGAAAAAGAATTGAGCATACCCATCGGTGCTGATTCAATCCAGGCGTTTGCCTAGTCTGCGCCCTCCATCAACCTGTTTTTAACTTGCCAACAAAGAAACGATATTCCCCACAGTTCCAATAGAGGAGCAACTTGGATTGCTTGGTTATATACCCTAATCTCTATTCCACGAAGGGTTGGACTCGAGCAGAGAAGTCAGTCTACCATTTTTAGGATTTTAAGGTTTTGTGGTATTGTTTGGGAGTTAACCGTATACAAATGCAATAAATGCATTCTTCTACTTTCTCTGTGCCAGTTCGATAGGTTTTTTTGGTCGTCTTAATCCACAGGATGAGACTGTTGCTCAAGAACTGGATCTCTCATCTGCCTGTTTCTCTGGGAGCTCCCACCTCTAGCATTCCGACTCTTCCCAGGGGGGAAACTTCTAAAATTTTGCGATGCGCATACGTTGTTGGATAGTGATAGCAGATTGAGATATTACTCGACAATATGAGATCTACTCTCTCGTTCACAATTTTATTTTCAGTTACAATCTGCCGTATGCTTGTAGTTGTAAGCCTGAAAAAATTTCTCACACTTGATCCAATGATAAGTTTCTCCAAAAATAAATAAATAATGCAGTGCAAGTATATTCTCTATCGCATATGGATAAAATTCCTTTTTCTGAGTTTCCTTTTTCCGTATGATAATTCGTATCTTCATGGGAAGGGTTTGAAGCCTGATGGGCAAGTATATTCGGATTGTGGAAGTGCCACTATATGAACTCCGCCACCCTACGAACTTCAAATCATTGTCATGATATTATTATTATTTTTATCATCATTATTATATTTTCTTGGCTTGAGGGCCTATGATAGCCTGACTGGGCACTAAACACTCTAGATACCATGATGTATGTCATCTTTGATAAGGGGAGGTTCAACATACCCATCTGAATATCCCCTCGTCTGCCGGTTTTGCCAGAATTAGCGCGGTTTTAAACGTGTAATATTAACAAGGATTAAAATGAGTTGGCTAATAGATTTCTCATATATTTCATATGATGAAACATATTAGACTTATTCATGCATATCTTCTCTGAACCTGATTTATTCACTATATAAAAATATAAATGTTTGTGTTTATGTTTATGTTTATATTTAAGTTTATATTCTTAAGAATTTTAACTGTTTTAATTAGTTAGTAAAAAATAAATTATATAATTATTCTACTAATTATAATAATTAAATTCTATAATTTATTAAAAAATAATATAATTAATATATTATTTTTAAATTAATTAAATAAAATTTATAAAATTATATATTAAATTATTTTATTTTATATATAAAATATTAATTATTATTAATAAATTTATATAAATAATATAAATAATATTTTAAAATTTATTTATATTTATTTAAATTTTTTTTTAATTATTTAAATATTATAAAAAAATTTAATAATAATAATAATATATAAAAGTTAATATTTTAATTTATATTATTATTAATATTATTATTAATTAAATTTAAAATAATAATTTTAAATTAAATATGATATATTATATTAAAAACTTTTATTTAAAAATATATTATAAAATTTATAATAAAATAATTTTTAATATAAAATTTAAAAAAAAATATAATTTATATAATAAAATTTATTAATAATATATTTTAAAAAATTTTAAATAATTTTTAATTTATTTTTATATATATAATTTAATTTTAAAATTTTTATTTATTTAATTTTTTATAAATAATTATTATATTTTATAATTTAATAAATACTATTAATGATATTAATTATAAATTTTTAATATTTATAAATAAATTATTATTTTTATAATAATAAAATTTAAAAAATATTTATATAAAATATTTATTATATATATTATAAATTTTAAATATTATAATTATTATTATAATTTTCTATAAAATTATTTTTATTTTAATGTTTTATATAAAAATTATTAAATATTTAATTATTTTAAAATATTTAATAATAATAATAATAAACTCAAGTTAAAAATTTTAAAAAAAATTATACAATTTATAATTTTAAATATAAATATATAATTAAAGAAATTAAATATAATTATTAATATATATATATATATTAATACTTTAACAGACACTGCAGTTTTTCATTGCTGAAAATATTTATGAATATTTTTAATAACTTTTGTATATTTTTCATAAAAAAGAAAAATATGAAAGATTATACTTTTAATTTCATACACTCTTTATCAAAGGTTTTACTTTTTACTTTATTTTAACTTTTACTTCTGTTTTTTCACAGAGAGTTTAACATAAAAAAATTTTATTTTATATATCTGCTTCTTTTTTCTTTTCTTTTTCAATGATCTCAACTTTGTAAAATAGTATATTTACAAATCAATTACCTTTCAGTGTCAGCCCATTACATACTCTTAGAGAATAGTAAATTTATAAACCTTTTGAGAGCTAACTAGTTGCAGTGGGGATGAGAGCAGAATTTACAAATCCATAGCTTTTGGTATGATTATTGAAAATGCACCCAAACTAACCAATTAGCTCAAGCTATCTTCCTCTAATGCTGAGGGAAGGTTCACTTTTACCTTTTGCCTCATAGGCTAGCTGGTAGTGGGTTCGTGTAATCCAATCGCATATAACATTCCCGATTACTATTCAGAGATAGAGTAAGAAGCGACAGATTGCAGAGCTCCACTTCGGCGATAGTCGGTGACAGCTGGGACAAAACTGCGGACTTTTCCCGAATGATTCTATGAAAATTTCTTCTTGTAGATTCCCTGAGATGCTGTCATGCTTCATGTTGCCATCATTTGATGTGTTTCTTGTACTGGAGAGTCCAAATTTTTTACAAAGTCAAAACAAAAAGCATGTTGCTTACTAGTAACCTGGTTGAAATGACCTGCTGACTGACCTCCTTCTGCCAGCCAGCCCTGTGACTTATATACATGGTCCTCTCCGGATATTTGGGCAGTTGTAGTGGTGATGCTGGTGAGTGGATCCTTCAGTCTTTCAAACTAATGATCATGATGATAATCAAAGTAATGCTGTCGATCTGGCGGCATTGTCAATTGTCAATGATTCCCGTGATTGGGCAATAAAAAAGCTACAAGCCTGACCACAACACAGGTTAAAGTTCCAGAGTCCCACAGATTGAACTTGACAGTCTATATATAGAAACACACCTCGCATGATTCGAGTTTACTGGACTGGGTGGGTTGCCTTTCGTGTTGTTGTAGGTTAATTGTAGGCTTTGACCACCTCTTCCTCATGTTCGCTTGGTATTTTATTTTGGTGTGAACGTGTCACTGCGGGGTTACAGTTGAACGCAGTTTTAAAAAGCTGAACTCGGTTTTGTAAGTTGGGCCCACTTTTTTTTTTTTTTTTTACCGTGGATTCATCTAAAATAAACAATTTTCTACATTCTCTGCACATACACCACACAAACTGCTTAATATCTATTCAACCTCGCTGCTCTCAACACCAGGGTTTGGGGTAGATTAGAATTAGAATTTGTTGAAAAGTAAGGACCCGAGAAATACGATAAACCACTATCATCATGAGCATAAGAGATGTGTTGGTGTGACTGGTGTACGTAGATTTTGATTGGGCGTTGTCATGATCTGAATGTATAAACCATACTGAATGTTTTTCCGGCCGAATTTTAAAACCATAGCTCAACTTTGTTTAAACCGCATTCAAACTGTACGCCTACTGCTCTTTTCCCGATTATCTTGAAATAGTTTTCGAGATAGAATGTAAAGCGTAGTCCATGAACCGGAGTCAACGTCCGCCAAAACTCATTCAAGCGACTATTGCTGCACAGCCTCGACGGTGTGGAGGGTTGTCATCCCAGTCACAGAAAGCAGAGGATTCCGGAAGAACACAAGTTACTGGTCGAGGCGACGCAGAGCCGGCCAGGATCGGATCTATCCCAAAGACACGCGAGAGGAGGAGGTAGGCTAACCAGGACAAGTCAAGGATGGAATTCTATTTAAATCCAGAGGTGGCTATGCCTGTTTGGGGATAAGTTGGGGGCACGGGCATAAGCAGCTTGGGATGTTCACGGTTACAAGACCAGCCGCTGAGGCCGTTCTTGTCATGCTGACAAATGGATTGTGAATCATATGATGAAATTAAACGAGATAAAAAAGCTATCGAATATATCAAGAGGCTAAGAGGGACAGCTTAATGCAGGCTGTGGGAGTTTGATGGTGACAGGAGAAGTACAAGAATGAGTTTGAGGGGGTGGGGGAGCTGTTGATGCTCGAACCCTCGCGCTCTCATACTGGTGTTGTATAACCCACTGGATGATTTACAGCGGATGTGTTGGGCGTTAACGCCACACAAGTAAAGGACTGCTGTTGGAGTCAAGATTTGAGTGTCATCGTATGGATGGGAACTGCTGGAAGCAAGCTGGTGCGTTACAGACGAGCATGATCATCACACATGCTATTCCCAGTGTGATAATCTGTGTGCTCAACTGTAACTATGTATACATGCATTTTTTTGATTATTTCAATACACGACTTGCGCATAAAAATCCCTGCGGTCTAATGAGTGAGAAGTAGGTAATAATTAATTCTCTTTGGCAGGGAGGGAGGGGAATTTCGGCAAGGTGGCGCAGGCAAGAGGAAAATAATGTCCGCCTTGGAAGTCAATAATGAGAAAATGAATTCGGAAGAGCTGGAAAAGCAAAATCAGGGATCATAGGAAGCTACAGATCCTGAAGGAGAGTGTTCATAATAATTTCGATAAAAGGATAATAATTAATTCCCAGTAACGGAGGAGAAACCAAGAATGATAATCCAGGGTTTATTTCGGTCCAGGTATAAGCAGTGCTCGCAGCATTCGTAGATACTAACAGTCCCTAAACCTGCAGTGCGTGCAGTTCACGGTTTGCCGGTTCAGGGAGGCCTGGCAGCTAGATTCACCCGCCCAAAACTAGGGAATCTTTAGCGGTGCCCCGCCAGCAACCAGCGGTCACCAAGGCTCTACGCCAGCCTAGCAGGTAATTCACAGCGTTCGCATCCCTGTCCTTGCTTGGTAAACTTGCGCTAGCCCCGAAGGAAAAAGAAGATCCAGGCGGGAATGGCCCAAACCATGCTGTCCACGCCCACTTAGTAAACGACACCACCTCTTATTTACCCGTGGTGTGGTGGGGGCAAACCAGACGGCAGTGATCGGGGGGACGATAATGGCGTGGTTGTAAGTGGCCATCATCCATTTTTCTGCCTGTCCGCCTTTTCTTCTTCTATTCCTCTCCCTCTCCTCTCCCTCTCTCATTCATCTTCCGCTTCTTCCTAACTTCTTCTCCACTCCTCTTGTTTCACCACCATCTAAATGACGACGTGATCTTATAATAATTATTTTTCTTTTCCTGTTTTTCTTATTTTTTGTTCCGTTGCACACCCAACACTCGCTCTGGGTTCAACGGAATATACGCTCGCTACCTTTTCTTGTGTCCTCGTTTTTCACCTTGTCCGCACCTAACAACACTGTTGAAAGCATACTGAAAGAAGAGTTATACAAATCAACGAACAGGAAGCTTAAGAAAGAGAGAAAAAGAGAAGAAACCCCGAATTTTTATTTATTTATTTTTTTTTTTTAAAAAAATATTCTGTCAAAACAAGAATCCGCAGCAACACACGACACGCACCATCGTCAACAACAACTCCTTATTGCTCGAGTCTCTCTCGCTCGAACTAGTTCGGCTTCGTCTTTCGTATCTGAGTGCCGTCGGACAGCATACCTCTCGCTCTGTGTGCCCGCTGTATTACTGAACTACGTGTGAAAACGCAGAGATATACATGCGATACAGCCAAACGACCTTTTGAGCCTAGGCTAAGCGGGAGGAGAAAAAGGCAAGGTGAAAAATTAGAGAAATAGTGGTGACGGCAAAAGCAAAGAAAAGAACAACAGAAGAATCCGATCCGATAGTTACATCCAAGCAGCAGAAGGCCTAGCGTATATATACAACTCTCAACCATCGATTCCCCGTCTCACCATCCAGCCGGAGCGCTTGGTTCTGTTCTATTGGATGCCCTTGTTGTGCTCAAATCCATAGAAACCTGCCGTGTCGGTCGTTTGTCTGTGGATCTTTCCAACGGGAAGCAGGAGAACCAATTTTCCCAAATCAATCTCTTTACATGACGAAGGAAATTGATTGTTAATTTACCTACCTATACTCTGCCAGATAATCAGAACCTCTCCGCCGGTCATCTACCAAATTTCTCTAAACAAGGTCTGCCTCTTCTTATCGGTCTGCATCACTTTCTTCTGGCAAGGTCATTTCATCCGTTATCATACATACGCCTACCAGCTCCAATCGCAATCCCGCCTCAACCATCCGTGGTCACATGATACCTCGATTCTGAACACTCCAGTCAATTTTAGCAAACTATTTTCTCCATCAACCTTTGGTCATATGCTAGACAATTAGCCTGCTATTACCTTGGGAAGAAATAGCAGAAGTGCTTGTTCTTCTGTGCCATTTGTGAGGTTCGTTGTGGTTCTATTTCAACTGTTTCTCTTGGCTATCTTTTTTTCGAGCATGGTTGTCCTTTGATTTATGCTATTGTGATGATACGGGACGAGCGCTTGCCCACTATTTCCCGCTAGCGTCATCCTATCCAAGCAATCTGTGGTTCTCCAGGGTTTTCTCTACATCTACATCCTGGGTTTCCTTTTTTGGTTTTATTGGTTCATTACATTATTGGTTTTGTCATGCAGGGTCATTTCCGTCATCCACGGTTCTCTCAGACCGTGTTTGATTTTAGATTTGTTTCCCAGTAACTAACCTGGCCTTTTCCTTTAGCACCTATATCATCGCAAATCTTGCCACTTCTTTGAGAATCCGAAAGGATTTCGAGTTGCCACGACGCCTGTTTATTAATTCTTTAGCCACTTGGTGAGATTCCTCCTGGGATGCTGCAACAAACCGCGCTTCTGTTTTGGAATGTGTTCAGTGCTAATCAATGAAGTAGTTGATCGTGCGCCATTTTTTCCCATTCTCAACTAACGTCTAGCTTTCTTCAACCTCCCGAAACTCGATCTAACCAGGGTGTTCAGAAACAGTCTTGTCTCCACAAGTTCTATCTTGCTCAAGCAGATCTACGGGGCAATATTCTTCTACGGTGCTGCTCACAGAGATTGTGAATATTTTTCCGGTCTCATCATCCCAGCTCGTTCATTGTCGGATGTCTCTTGTGCTCAAAGATTTGAGGAAAAGCCATTTCTCGGGATTCTTTCGTTAGAAGATCTGAGTTTGTTAGCAAGCATTGGTTTCCGTCTCACCTTTCAGCAATTGTGGTTCTATGTGCTGATTCGGAGCCTTTGTTTTGCAACTTAACTTTTGAGGTTGATTTACCCATCCTCATCTCGTCGCTCGTTTTTGTCTCGGAGAACCACCTGAGGAACTTCACCAATTTTCCTTCTATATTCCTTTTTTGAGATTTTTTTAAATCTCGTCCACTCGCTTATTCAAACAGTTTTCCGCGTTGCATATATTGCAACACCATCACCATGGCGTTTCCAAAGAATCACTGTGCTCAAGTATGTCTCCCATCGCCGTTATTTTACCTGTTTGAATCCCTTCTATCATACAACTCGGACGCATTTGTTTTGGCCTCTACCTCGCATACCTGCTCGTACCTGCTCTAACGGAACATCTGACACTTTCTCACATTTGTTTCTTTCTTGTGTTACATCGCTGACTCGCTGTTCTAGCTGGATCTGGATTTCCAGACTCCATTGATCTTCGACGAATCTCTCGACTTTTCCGACCCTGAGGACTCGGGTTTTGTAGGAGCCTTTTCAGACAGCCTTCTAGCCAAGTCTGAAGGATTATTGTCTATGTCTGCTTACGAGAAATCTCCACAAGTCGATTTATTGGGTGAGTGGATCTTCCTCTCCGTGTTTTACATATATTTTTCCGCAGAGGCTGTGTTGAGTCAGCTTGGAGAGGAAAATAAAACACATGGAGAATTTCGAACCTCCACAACGGAAAGGAAAAAATAATTAATTAATTAATTAATTAAATCGTTCTCTGAAAATAATATTTCGGGTCCTCTACCAATTACATCCCATGCTCTCATGTCAGAACAGGGGGGGGTCACACATGGTATGGATTTATTTTAAACTGACAGCTATTCTCCTTTTGGTTCGTCAGATTATGATGCCACGCGGGCATACCACGACGCGGCTGGATTTTCCACTTATGCTCAGCCACCCTACGTAACACATCTTTTTCCCTCTGCCCTGGAAAGCCACACCATCCCGGACGATGATGGTGTGCATTATGTGATGGGTGATGGGTCCTGCGAATCTCATCCCTTTGACGTGCCCCGCTCTCCTGTTTTGGACTTGGGTTCCCGTCAGCTGCCGGAAGTTACATCCTACTCTCCGCTCACTGGCCATGAAGGATCAAAGCTCTCAGTCTATCTCCATTCCCCGTACGACCTTCTCTCACCTGCCCCAACTTCTTTCACGTTGCTCTTTGGTTCCGAACGGTGTGCATGCACCGTTACTCCATTAGGCTTCGTTAAATCCAACTTCCAGTATGTGCTATCGGTCGATGCGCCGCCTTTTGCAGCTACAGGTTGTCCTTCCCTCACGGTCCCTCTACAGATGATTATGGAGGACAACGACAGTCAAGGAGCGCAAGCCGTTCATGTTGGTGTTTTTACTTACGACCATAATCCTCAGTCTGCCGTTTCTCCTGCCGGCACATCGCGGAAGAGACGACTTTCTGATGCGTCCGACGAGACATCAAGATCAACTCGATCAGCGCCAGTTAAGCAGCTGCGCATTAAGGAGCCGAAAACTTCATTTGGGTACAGTGACAGTCTCTCAGGATCGCCATATTCTCCTTACCTCCCAACTCCGACGACTGCAAACGTCTATCCAGCCCAGTATTATCCAGTTTCTCCCCGTCCGTCTTTGCGACAATACAGTGGGACTCCATGTGCATCTCAGCCCATGATCAAAGCTCCATCTCCACTAGCATCATCATGGAGTCCATCGTTTTCTACAGTCAATATGTCTGCTCGCAGCCCGGGATTTTGCATGACCCCCAATTCTCATTCCCCTTCGATGCCTTCTCCTGTGAAAACGATGAACCCAACTCTCATTCGGACCTCTACCATCCAGCATTTGGCAGGCACAGGCGGCCCGAACCAACAGTTCAATCCTTATGCCATGTACCCTTCCAAAGCTATTCTTAAGTTAAATGGAGATCTCGATTCCATGGCTGAAAACTGGACTTCCGAAGAAAACAGTTCAAAAAGGAGACTTGTTCATTTCACACGACGCCAGAACGGCAGCACTATCCATGCTGATTTCAAACCTGTTGCTCCCTCTGACCGTGTTCCTAACAGCATCTGCATTAGCTGCATCTATTGGGAGGGAAAGAAAGAGTGTTATGTGACAAGCGTTGATACCATTTACCTTCTCGAATCACTTGTTGGAGTAAGATTTACAGTTGAGGAGAAAAATCGTATCCGCAGGAACTTGGAAGGTTTTCGTCCATTGACAGTATCCAAGGCTAAGCCAGAGAGCGAGGATTTTTTCAAGGTCATTATGGGATTTCCAAATCCGAAGCCGCGCAATATCGAAAAGGATGTGAAAGTCTTCCCCTGGAAGATACTCTCCCATGCGCTGAAGAAGATTATTGGGAAATACGTAAGTCTTAGTTGTGACTCCTATTTTCCGTTCTTTCGTTGTTGGTTTCAACACTGGGAGTCTAGTTAAAAATGCGTAACTAACTTTTATATGTAAAGTCTGCAAGTTATTCGTCTACTGCAGGAGCTCTTCCGACTCCCATTAGCTCAAATTATACCAGTACGAGTGCATCAGATGGCAGTGCAGATCTGCACGCCACCTCTCCGCGATCAATTTCCGAAACGGGTGTCTCCGCTACATATGGTAGCAATTTGGCAGCAACTGGAGTATCTCCCCATCTGCGTGGTCCAAAACAAACCCTGGATAATTCTCCTGTGCCTGGCTCAGTTGACCTTCGACTGATGGTACCCAACAGCAGTCGCCAGTATACCAGCCTTCCTGCTCCATACCACTACCAGACTATCAAGCAGCAGCCGCCTCAGCAAGCCCCTGGTGTGCCCGGGAGCCGTGGGTCGTGGGACTTTGCCTTCGTTAACTCACCCTCCTCAGCTACAGTAGTTCCCAGCCCTGCCCTCAGTTATCCGCGCCAGAGCCACATTACAACTGTTAGCCAGGATTTTACGGCCCCACCAGTCTACTCACTGAGCAATCCAACCACTGGACCCTAATGCACTCTGTGAATCCTTCAATGCTAGGTGCTAGCCAATCGGGTCCCTGTTACAGACTGACAAAGCTGGAAGATCGCAAGCTTGTTGGAAGTGATGCAGAAATCTTTTGAAACCACAGGTCGTCGCCTTGCAAATGCTTCAACCCGACTAGATATCCTTGGCTATGTTTCGGGCTACCTTTTCAGACATACATGGTGAATCATGCGACACAGTCACCGATTCTGGTTCAGCCTAAACAAACCCGCATCGATTGTTTCCTGATCACACCCGAAGTCCTCGTCATTTGTCAACAGTACCTCTTCAATCTCGATGTGCTGGCCCTTGCCTTCTTGCACCATCACACCCGCTCCTATCCAGTCATCCTTACACAACATGAAACAGCAAACGTCAATACATCTCTCCCCACCTCTTAACTTACCTCACCACTCTCATAAACGCGTTTTCCCGATATTCCAGTATCCGATCTCCAATTATCGATTGCTTTTTTTTTTTTTCGTTTTTTTTCTTCTTTTTCTTTTTCTTTTTTTTCTTTTTCTTCTTTTTCTTTTCTTTTCTTTTTCTTTTTCTCTTTCTTTCTTTCTTTCTTTTTTTTTTTTTTTTTTTTTTTTTTTTTTTTTTTTTTCCCTTTTCTGCTGTTTTTGCATAGCCAGCCCAAGGGGGAAAGGATCTGCTTTTGCTTTTTTGCTTTTTATTTATTATTTTCTCTGTTTCTTTTGCAGTGTCCCCATCTAAACTACCGTTCCTTTACCATCCGATGCATAGCGTTCATCTTTTTTAGCGATTTTCTTTCCAAATTCACTCCTTCAACGAACCTAACAGAAACAAGCGCGGCGTTTTTCTTGAGATGTTTTTGCTCTTTTCTTACGTTATTTCTTGCCTTGCATGAGGAAGCACGCATATTGCAAAGCGGGGGAGGGTGGACGAGGCGTTTTGTTTTACAATCCATTCTTTTCAACATCTGTCTTTAATAATGACGCGCACCTGTTAACTAATAGACATCTAAAACGGCAAAACACCCCACCAATTAATTCCTCACACCGACCCTTCTCACCTGCTTCCTAGACATCCGCTCCGCTCCGCATAATTACGAAGCCGTTCTCCCCTCCTATATTTTTCTCTTCGCTATTTAATACGGCTGCACGTTAGGCTTGTTTCTTGCAAAGTGTTTTTGTCTTCTCGTTGCTTTATTATGCAGTGTTTTCGTTTCATGGTTTGGCAAAACAGGGCCACACAGACACTCCTTTTGTCGTTGCGCAAACACACTCGATACAGGATCTCATCTTCAGCATTCTTGAGATCTCTTCTTACACTTGCATAAGCCACTCCCTTACAGCGCTAGGGCATATTCAAGATATGGTTCCTTGCTTTTGATGCATCGGGGGACTATTTTATTGTTTTCTTTTTTGCTTTTTGGCATAATTGCATTGGGGTCTGGATGTGAGACTCTTATTACTCTCTGTTATTTCTTTTTGGAAACTGGGCTTGGGATAATTTTCATCGGGTTGTTTGCTTTTGTCTTGTGTCTTTGTTTTATTTCTTTTCTTTCTTTTGGCTGGGAAATGGGATATATGATCAGGATTTTTCATTACTGAATATGTGTTTTTCCAAGATCTTGACTATATCTTTATTTTTGTTAATTTTCAGTGTCTTTTCGCTATTTCCTCAAGTAAGAAGGATTTGAAATGGGGATTGGATTATTCAATCGATCGATCAAACTGGGATTTTCTATTTAGCTAGTCACAGTTGGTTATTCCTATACAAATTGACATCGAATTACTATTGACGTTTCATATTATGATTTTGGCTCTGCTCTCGAGCAACCTCAGGATACAAAGATACGGACAAGGGCATATCTGGTAATCAATTTCAAACGGTCTTTGTGCATTTCGCTGCACATCGCACAGTAATAGTTACATGTTACATACATGATTTGTTACTTGCATAATTGCTACAGCCTACACCCCACATCCCGCGTATTCACGAATTTGATGCTTAGTCAGCTACCGCCTGGTGGCGGAAAAAAGTTAAGAAAAGATTTGAGGGAGACCGCCTGAGTCACGGAAACCATTTCACCACCCGTTTAAACATATTCTTCTGCTTAGGAGGGCTCAATCGTCTACTCGGCTTTCCGTCTTACTCCCTGTGTAAGTCTACAGATTACACACCGCATACCGAATTATAGCTCAATTGCCCGTTTTCCCTTGACGAGCCAACTCGTGGACTGTGAAGACGGCCGGAAAAAAGAGGTCACCCTGCATTGCGTCCTACCTGTAATTGCGCTAAGCACGCCATACCGAACGCAATACCGAACGCACACCGCATGCGCATTTTGGATTTCGACTTTCTCTCTAGATTTCCAAGGATTGAGTTAGATCGATCATCTCGTATACGAGATAACTCTATTCAAATTCACACTCCTTCGCGATACCCCTCTCCGCATTTTTCGTGGCCTTGAGTTATTCTAGACCCGTTTCCTTTCTGGTATACCTCTGGAAATCTTGTTACATTTTAGCGGATATGGAGAAGATAAAAGAGACGTTTGCACGATGCAGGCAGGAAAAGCGCTGTGCGCTGGTCGCATATGTGACAGCTGGTTACCCTGAGAAGGATGATACGCCTGACATAGCACTTGCAATGGAAGCTGGCGGAGCTGGTGAGTGAAATGCCGTTTCCTTTCCTTTATCTCTGTTGTTCTGGTTCTCGATTTTCTTTGCAACTTTATTGTGTGTTTCTATCATTTGTCAACTAGTATGTTATGGGGGATTCCACAGCATCGTAAAGAGAGCTGGGGTTCTGTTCATGTGTGTTTTTATAAAGTTACCATATCATGAATTACTCCCTTCGCGGAACCTTGTGGATGTTCTATTTTTGTGTTATCTTTTTGATTTCTTGATTGTTTATTCCAGTTATCGTGCTTGGAAAATAATATTATTAATAATAGTAAATACGGGGACGGGAAAAAAGTAAGCGAGCGTGGAAAAACTAATTACTGACTTGGTTGTGTCGCCCATCGTTGGGAAATATAAGATGTGATTGAACTTGGCATCCCTTTCACAGATCCTATCGCCGACGGTCCTACCATCCAAAGAGCTAATACACAAGCGTTGAAGAACGGTGTTACGGTCACCTCGGTGCTTGAGATGGTGCGGATTGCGAGGAGAAGAGGACTGAAAATTCCCGTGCTGCTCATGGGATACTACAATCCATTGCTCCAGTATAAAGAGGAGAAAATGTTGAAAGACGCGAAAGTGGCAGGTGTGAATGGATTCATCATGGTTGATCTTCCACCAGAAGAAGCGGTGCGGTTTCGGGATTTGTGCAGAAAGGAGGGGTAAGTTTATTTTTTTTTCCCCCTTATTTCGTTCGTTTCTTTTATTCTCTTCCCGGGTTAGATTGGTTGGACTTTTTCCCATTTAAGCTCTCGAATCTTAGCCAGATCGCCTCCTCCGTGACTCGTTAGGTGTCATATTAATCCGGGGTGCAGGTTATCCTATGTTCCACTGATCGCACCCGCCACTTCCGATTCTCGAATGAAATTGCTCTGCAAGATCGCTGATTCCTTTATCTACGTCGTCTCTCGAATGGGTGTTACAGGTGCAACTGGCAAACTCAGCGAAGGGCTTCCGGAGCTCCTTGCTCGGGTCCATGCCTACTCTGGAAACATTCCCACTGCGCTAGGATTCGGCATCAGCACGAGAGAGCATTTCTTGAAGGTGCAGGATATCTCTGAGGGTGCAGTCATCGGCAGCCAGATGATCACTGTTCTCGGTGAAGCTCCTGCTGGCCAGAGAGCCCAGAAAATCGAAGAATATTGCACGAGCATCACTGGGAGGAAAGTGGAACGTAGCACAGAATCCAAATCTTTAACTCGAGAAGTGGGCCTTTCTGAAATGCTCTCTCAAGCTCAACAGCCAACAAATGCGCAGGTTGATCATGTCATTACGAATGGCCAGCCTGATTCTGAAGTCGGCCTGGTCGAGCAACAGCTCGCTCTCAATGTGACCAGAGATCAGGCCGCAATGCCTGCTCGCTTCGGCGAGTTTGGCGGCCAGTACGTGCCAGAGTCTCTCATGGACAGCCTCGCTGAGCTTGAGGCAGGATTCAAGAAGGCTAAAGATGACCCCACATTCTGGGAAGAGTTTCGGTCGTATTATCCTTATATGAGCCGACCAAGCAGTCTGCATCTTGCAGAGCGCCTGACCGAATATGCCGGAGGAGCTAACATCTATCTCAAGCGCGAAGACCTAAATCACACAGGAAGCCACAAGATCAACAATGCGCTCGGCCAAGTTTTGCTGGCTCGTCGCCTTGGCAAAACGCGTATTATCGCAGAGACCGGGGCGGGCCAGCATGGTGTAGCGACTGCTACTGTCTGCGCAAAGTTTGGCATGGATTGCGTCATCTACATGGGCGCTGAAGATGTGCGTCGCCAAGCCCTTAACGTATTCCGCATCAAACTCCTCGGAGCCAAAGTCGTCGCCGTCGAAGCCGGTTCGCGTACACTTCGTGATGCCGTCAACGAAGCGCTACGAGCCTGGGTTGTCCATCTCGATACCACACACTACGTGATTGGTTCTGCCATTGGACCCCATCCTTTCCCCACTATCGTCCGAACACTCCAATCCGTCATCGGCGAAGAAACCAAAGAACAAATGCTAAAGCTAACTGGCAGATTACCCGATGCTGTTGTCGCCTGTGTAGGTGGCGGTAGCAACGCGGTCGGCATGTTCTACCCCTTCTCCAATGAACTCAGCGTCAAGCTCCTCGGCGTCGAAGCCGGTGGCGATGGCACAGACACCACCCGACACTCCGCAACGCTTTCGCACGGCTCTAAGGGTGTCCTGCACGGTGTGCGTACCTACATCCTGCAAGACGAACATGGCCAGATTTCCGACACCTACTCCATATCTGCAGGGCTTGACTATCCCGGAGTTGGACCGGAGCTTTCGTCGTGGAAGGACCAGTCCCGTGCCACGTTCATTGCCGCAACGGATGCGCAAGCGCTTCAGGGTTTCCGGCTGATTACTGAGTTGGAGGGGATCATTCCCGCGCTCGAGTCGTCTCATGCGGTGTATGGAGCTGTGGAATTGGCGAAGACGATGAAGAAAGGGGAGAATGTTGTGCTGAATTTAAGTGGAAGGGGTGATAAAGATGTGCAGAGTGTGGCGGAAGCATTGCCGGAGTTGGGCCCTAAGATTGGCTGGGATTTGAGGTTTTGAAGGAAGCAGAGGATAGTTCATACAGCTTTTTACCTTTCGGATGAATTTTGTCTGTTCGGCTGATGGGACAAAAGGGAAAGGAAAAGCTTTTTGGATTGATGGAAGGGGTCTCGCCGTATAAATATATAGCTACGTCAGCATTTTCTTCTCGTTGTTTTGCTTGTAACTACATCTATATGTGCAAGCTAATACGTCTTCTGTCTTTGCTAGACAACATGTACATTATGAGTACCATAACCTAAAATATAATGATTTTAAATATATGTTTTAAGTGTTACATCTACATGCATAGCTAACTATATTTTGCTATGCATAGTGTAGATATAAGTAGACATAGAGCAGCAGAATCTATTTGCAACCAAGAGGATGGATGCGTTAAACTTGGCAGAAAATGTGTTGCAGGTCGCAAGTAGGGCGTAAGGTGTCGAATTTACCCAGCAATGGGATCAAGGATGAATTTCGCTTAACTCATATTCGAAAACAAGCATAAATAACCCTTTTATCTAACAAAACCACTCTTGTTTAAGATTTTTCCTGAGTCTGATAAGAAATTAAGGACATGGTCTTTATCAGTGCTGGTTATCATTATTTGAGACAGCTATCCAGGTAAATCGCTGTGACTAGAGGAAAATTCGCCGGCGCCCGCCAATCATGTTGGGAGCATGGGACAGAAGAAGGCCATGGAAGTAGGATACTATCTTCATCTCCCGTTCCTCTTTTTCTCTTGGAGAACCTAAACTTCCATGCGGTCAGGTGAAGGCGGGGAAGATACCTCATTCACGCACTGTATCCACGTACACCTTAACTTCTCTGGCTGAAAACTTATAGGGGCACCAAAAAGTCAGTCATCATATTAACGAGCTGTGACAAACATTCATTGCCTAATACAGTTATAGTAAATTCTGGGATATCTAGCTCTCGAACAAAAGATGAAGTGAGAAGGCAGGAAACGTGGTGATTCAGGCCCTCCATCTGCCCCCGCAGCATGCATAATTTCATTCAGATGGCGAATCAGTATTGAGAGGGCTAACCGACCATCTCTGTATTTGTTTTATACCAGAGCATCCCATAAAATATTGAGTGGCATGATATAGTTTGGGTATCAATGATCTTGGGATGAGCTTGAAAATGATGTTCAGAAAAGCTTGATAGAAGCAACCTCAAAATGCTGGCTCTGAAAAGCCTGCTGAACGTTTAAGGAATCATTCTGAAGAGCTATCACTTATGCATTCTGTTGTTTCTTCCCAGAATAACCAGGTAGATGCGAAGATGAAGTTAAGTGCAGCAAACATTGAGTTAACTAAAGAAATTATATAAGTGTTGATGAGCATCGCGTATGTATCTATTCCTCTCGTTAACATTTGCCTTCACCTGAGGAATTGATTACTAAACTCCATATGCGGCCCGACTATTTCTCCGTCAAAACACTGGCCTGAAAAGAACATCACGTGCCACATCTTCAAGTCGAAGCTTGGAGGAGATGACCGCATCCGAAAGACTACGAACGACAACATCTATACAACTCCTCAGCGTATCCAACCCCCCCTCTGCTCCAATACCTCCCTCTCCTTTGCGGGCCTGGCTATCAGTCTCAGCTTCATCTCAGCCCTGAAGCCCCTACAAGCGAGCTTCGAAGAAAGAGCGCAACCCGCAATCATGGGTCCAGGAATTAACGACCCCCGGATGATGTCCGTCAATCCTCGAATTCGATACAACACAATAGGAGGCATCAATGGACCCTTGGTTATTCTTGAAAATGTATGTCCTCGCTTTGTTATGGTGTTTGTAATATACCGGTTTCTGACGTAGTTAATTCCCGCCGCCTAGGTTAAATTTCCCCGCTACAACGAGATCGTGTCCCTGACGCTTCCCGACGGAACGGAAAGATCTGGCCAGGTTCTGGAAGCTAGAGGTATGTAGCGCACCCCTTTATATGTATTTCTAAGGCTACCTGGACGCTGACGTTAAATTATATTAGGCGACAGGGCTGTTGTTCAGGTGCGTATGCGGTAGAAGAAAACGACGTTTTATATTATTAATATGCGATTGAGTTATTGACTTAAGATGTAGGTGTTTGAAGGGACACCTGGTATTGATGTAAAGAAGGTATGGTCGCCACCTAAGTGGAGTGTGTTCCTGGTCGATACATTTGCTGATTCTCTCCAAGACCAAAGTCGAGTTCACAGGCCACAGTCTCAAGCTTGGGGTTTCAGAAGACATGCTTGGACGTGTATTTGATGGATCCGGACGTGCGATCGATAAAGGCCCTAAGGTCCTCGCGGAGGATTATTTAGACATCAATGGCAGTCCAATCAACCCATATTCTCGAGTGGGTTCAAACAATTCCCAACATAATAGGACTCTAAGACTAAAACGCCATACCAGGTATACCCAGAAGAGATGATCTCAACTGGTATCTCAGCCATCGACACAATGAACTCTATTGCTCGAGGACAGAAAATTCCCATCTTCTCTGCAGCTGGTCTTCCACACAATGAAATTGCTGCACAGATCTGTCGTCAAGCCGGCCTAGTACACAAGCCCAGCAAAGACGTGCATGATGGACATGATGAGAACTTCTCCATTGTCTTCGCCGCTATGGGAGTTAACATGGAAACCAGTCGTTTCTTCACCCGCGATTTCGAGGAGAACGGCAGTATGGAACGTGTTACACTCTTCCTTAATCTTGCAAATGACCCAACGTAAGAACTCTCACTACACCCCGAGAAAAGCATGAGGCTCACATCTAGCGGCTCAGGATTGAACGTATTATCACTCCTCGTCTAGCTTTGACTACTGCAGAATATTATGCCTACCAATTGGAGAAGCACGTTCTGATTATTTTGACCGATCTTTCTGCGTACTGCGATGCTCTGCGAGAGGTTTCTGCAGCCCGAGAAGAAGTGCCAGGTAGACGCGGATATCCCGGTTACATGTACACTGATTTGTCGACTATTTATGAGCGCGCTGGACGTGTCGAAGGCCGTAACGGTTCTATTACCCAAATTCCTATTCTGACTATGCCTAACGACGGTATGTTTGCTTTCTACAGTGAGAATGTCTCTGTACATTCGGACATCGCTAACACCCAACATCTAGACATCACTCACCCAATTCCGGATTTGACTGGTTATATTACCGAAGGCCAAATCTTCGTCGACCGCCAGCTCCACAACAAGGGTGTTTACCCACCAATTAACGTGCTACCCTCACTCTCCCGACTTATGAAGTCTGCCATTGGTGAAGGTCGTACGCGGAGAGACCATAGTGACGTATCTAACCAACTCTATGCTAAATATGCCATTGGCCGTGATGCCTGTATGACTCCTTATATCGCCAATTTCTGAACAATAATTGATATAAAATGCTAATTAAATAATTTTACAGCCGACATGAAAGCTGTCGTTGGTGAAGAAGCCCTTTCTGCGGAGGATAAGCTCTCTCTCGAATTCTTAGATAAATTCGAACGAACTTTCATCTCTCAATCACCCTATGAATCCCGCACTGTGTTCGAATCCCTGGACTTGGCGTGGAACCTCCTCCGAATTTACCCCAAGGATTTGCTAAATCGTATACCCAAGAAAATAATTGATGAGTATTACCAGCGTTCCGGCAAAGGACGTGCCAAGGGGAATAAAGATACGAGAGACAACACAGCAGGAGAGTCTAACTTGATCGATGTGTAGCTCTAGTCGATTCGAGTATTGACAGGTATATAGATGGGCAGTTGAGATTTTGTTTCGTTGTTTTTGGATAATGGATTTTATGAATGACTTGAGAGCTAATATTTTCTAAACTACGAAATTACGCTTCCATTGGGTTCATATTTGTGTATTGTTTCCTGTTTAATACATCTGTCATAATTATAGACAGGTGGTTCTGGAAGAAACACAGATCTTGATTTCTTCTACTTTTTTCATCATTTATTCCCATTTCGCCATTTTCCTTTTCTTTGTGTTCTCATTTATTTCATAGCAATAGCACTGGGTTTTTCCTTTTTTTTAATGCGGGTTGGGGGAATCGGTTCTCAATATTTGTTTGCTACGTGCACCAACTCCTTAACGGGGGTATTCTCAAATGACGAGAACCATAGAACTGAAAGACTGAGGGCGAAAGTGACATTTCACGCCCTGTACTTCATATACATCCCAAACGACGTTTCCATCGAACAATCTACCCTCACGCACGAACTAGCCGGCATGTCCTGCGTATGATAGCGTCAGGATCTGACTTGCGTTCTAGAGATGCCTTTCCCATTTCCGACCTCTCTCCTTTGGCGACGACCACTCAGACTCGTCCTTATACAGAACACCGTTAATAACCACCCCTTTTCCTTCCCTCAGCATATTTTTCTGCTCCGTCGAGCACGTGTCCTCCACCGCGCGCACATAACACGTTGTCGCCGCCATAGGTGGCGCATCATTCGTCTTGGTTGCATTTGCTGGTCCCGTCGTGTGGAACGTGGATAGATCGACCTTGGCTCCACTAGCTATATCCCTCCCACCACCAACTATGCGAGAGAACAGCGTGAAAACAGACTCCGGCTGAGAGGCTGGCACAAAATGGCCCGCATCATAGATTCGCATGAAGGATAAATTGCCTAGTTGGCGCACTACTCCACCAACGTAATCTTTGCCTGATGCAGAATTGATGACTAGGGGCGCGTAACCAGCGATATTTCTAAATGCATCTTTATCACGATATGCCGCTGGGGAGTTGGAAGAAGATGCAATGGCTAATGAAACAGCCTCACCACCCATCCAGTTGCAGACGTAATCACTGTCGCCGTAGATGAGGGCCACCCGGACCCCGGACGCCAACAGGGAAGCCAGCTCCGGAACGTACGACTTGCGTAGGTAGTCACCCGTCGATATAAAGGCCGAGCGAATTACATCGCTGCTGCTTGTATAGTTTAGCGGGACACCTAGCGCAGCTTGAACTTTAGCTGTGTTGAGGTAGGTGACATGCGTGAGGGAGGCAAAGGTGGACAATGGCGACTGTGTGATGTCGAACCCGCTCCGGTTGAATCTATAGAATGGGCTCAGAATGTCACTGTTACAGACGTTCATTGCTGAGAAGCAGAGGGAGTTTACGCTCTCGACGTCACCATTCCCAGCGGGATCGAGAGATAAAGCTGCCGACCGGCATGAGATGATCCGTTCCTTGCACCCATCGGGCTTTTGGAAGGCAGCGAGTGAGGTTAACATTTCTGTATGAGAAATGGCTTTGATGCCGTAGGTGTTGTTGTGGGCGAAGATTGGGTAGAAGGGGTCTTGTATGATATCATCAATGCAGCCCTGGAGGATCCCCAATGATTGCAGATTTATTTCCACCGTATCTTTGTGGGTGAGTAAACCGCTTCTCCGCGCTTCATTTTGCTCTTTAAAATATGTTGCAAAAGCTGGGCCATACTTCCCACCGTAACTTTCCGTGAAGAGATGGATACCAGCAGTGGAACCAGAATTTCTACCTCCAGTGCCAGGGTTATACAGTGGGAATTCACTCAGGAATCCCTGTAACATATGCCAAACAGCCTTAGCTGCAATCGCCGTTGTGTTTGACGTCGCGTCAGCATCATGAGAACTGAATGTGCCATTGAGAAAGGTTTCTTCCGCCTGTTTAGCAGGAACAGGGGACGGTGGGAAATTATACGACGAGGATAACAAATCCAACGATCCGTTGCGCAAGTTATCAAATGATAGCCCAACTTGAACGGGTTGATCTATAAACAGCAAGTTGGACGCCCGATCCCAACCCCATTCCCGAGCGCGAGTACATATTTGAACCGGCGAGGTCTCAATTGCCTCACATGGCCCAATCTCCTGGAATAAGCCAGTCAAGGAACTCATCCCTGGTCCTCCATTTAGATAGATGGTAAGAGGCGCCGAGTCTGCGTTATGTCTCCTTTCCACGAACCAGAAGAAAGTATTGATGGGGTAGTTCTGCTGGACGGCAGAGAGTGTAGATGGCGGCAGGTGAACGTAGCCGGTATATTGCTTTTGATGTGGCAAGGAGGTTGTACAAACCCACGCAGGCAGGGTTTTGTACGAGATGGTGATATTGCCGTCTGCTGGAGAACGGATGGTTTTCATATCCAGATCATTTTCTGTATTTGGTACGAGTCGTGCCGAGGAAAATGAGAGGGTTGTATAAAATAGAGCGAGAGCCCAGCGTGGAATGAGTTTCCATCGCGCCTGGTGAAAAGTTAGTTGACATCTGTGGATTAAGTATCGATATGCAATTGCGAAGCTGATGTATTAGAAAAGATTTACGAAGAACTACAACGAATCTTACCATTGGACAGTATTTTCACTCCTGTGTGGTGTAGATTTCTACACGCTTTGCTGCAACTCCAGGATCTTCATTTTAAACTGAATCTGCAACCCAGATTTACAACATCCTGAAGTGCAGATAGATACTTAAGGAAATAGAAACGAAAATGAAAACGGAAGCCTCAAAAGTTCTCAATTCCAATCTCTTCTTCATGTTTGAACATACGGGAAGAATACACGGGGCGATAAACAATGCCAAACGAAATCCGAAGAAGAAGAGAGTTTAAAGGGGCTTTTGTGAACAATTTCAGTCACACACATCGGAAAATTAATTAATAATGAAAGAAAGGTCCAGAAGATAGAAAAGGTACTAAGCGCTCGCTTGCATAATTTCAGCTTTGGTCGTTGCAGGATTGCAAACGCAGGACATCTTAATCAGAGAAATTAAATGAACTCCTGCAGACGGAGAGTTCTGCCTTGCAGCTGCGCAGTAAACAGGAGACACATTTTTCTGCATAGTTCTTAAGCAAAATAAGGCCCTGGAGAGATTGATTTTGACTTGATCAATGAAGATACTGAATGTAATTTTGGAGGTTAATTATCATACTAAGTAGTCCATGTTATGGACTACTATCCAGCTCCCCCGTAACATTGAATATTTTAATGCCACTCTAAATATGAGTGATTCATTTCTTCGATAGTTAAGAATCGCGCAACTAATTCTATAAATCCCTTCTCTCTCACTACCTAGGTATACTTTGATACCTCTTCTGCTGCTCTGTGACAATTCCAACCTCACCCTAATCCCAAGACTGAGAACGCCTTCGCAAACGCTGAATGGGCTATGCTTGACGAATGAACTACGTTAGTTGAACCGAACACATTTCACCACGAACTTGGTCGGCCACTTTGTGCCATTACACAACCTCTAAGACAAAGACAAACACACCAAGGTAATTTCTCATACTCAATTAGCGTGATAATAACAAAGTGACGAAAGCGTTACATTGATTGCATAGTTAACTAGTTAGTTCCGTACGCTGCATAATCTTTAGTTATTCTAATTCAGTTCATGATTCAACACTTATAAACAAAAGTTCATCCAATCGCCAAATGCAAAATCCATTAAAATTCCTCCCTCGTTCCACGTATGGATCCTCACCGTGCTCATCTGCAAACTCTGCAGTTTCAGGAACATGCGAAAATATTCTAAACCGCAAACCCAAAAGAAAAAGGAAGGAAAAAAACCCCCCAAAACACCGTAACTTATGACTTTCTCTATTTCTCTAAATGTTCTGCAGCTTGCCAAACGATGCCTACTTGACGTCCCGTGGAGCAAATTCGTATCGCAGACAGCCGACGTCAAAATAACCGCCTCTACCCTCATTTCCTTTGCCTGTAACACAAGGGGTGTTAGTCGATATAAATAACTCGTCATGGGCAGGCGAATTGCGCCTCTGTTCCTTCACGAAAGCCCCTGGAAAGGTACGGTGATGAAGAACGACTTACACTCTGTGTACGACTTCTCCATCAATGACTTGCAGCTAGCCTTATCACCCTTTACAGGATTGAGAACGTTCATCTGCGTAACTGTGCTCTTACAGTTATGGAGCCACGTGATTGCATAGCGATATGGTATTTTCCCAACTTTTTTATAGAAGACGATGGGCTTGTCGCCTTGTTTCATAGTCTTGCGCGGGATTTTACCACACACCTGTGCAATAAGAATATTTTGCACGAATCGGCTTACATCGCCTTTCGTTGTGAACTGGTGCGCACCATAACACACTGGGCTTTTTGGCACCGCTGGCTCTTTCGGCGGATCTTGTTTTGGGGTCTCTTGAGGTTTCGTTGGCACTAGCCTTGGCGGCCCGCGCAAGGAATAAGAGTAGACTCCGCATCCCACGTCGATTTGACCCTCGACAGTCATCTGGTTTTGCTTTGCGCCTTGGTGGCCGCCTACCGTTACAACTTTAGCATATACATTTCAGCTTTGACGGTAGGCTTCTGTCAAATGAAATAATCACGTAAGACTTACATTCAGATCTGGCGAGCCGGGAATACGCCTCATCACAGCTCGCGGAACACCTCCCGCCAATCGTTTGTCTCCATGTGTACTGGATAGTGATGTCTTTCCAGGTATGGGGGTTTGGAGGAGGGGTTCTCTTTGTCAATGAAAATGGATAGCCGGGGTTGTTGGGGTCTTGAACGGTGAGAGGAGAGGTCTTTATATTGCCCTTCGAGTTGACATTCAATCGTACAGGACGCCCAGGATTCCTCTGTCTTTTCACTATTCTGCAGAAATTCTTATGGGTAAGGTCGAACGCATTGAATGGATAGGAGGATACCCATTTAGTGTCGCATTTCTGCTTCGGCTTCCCTGGCGGCTTCCCTGGCTTCGGCTTCGGCTTCGGGCGCTTAGCGCACACTTTCTCACCGGCAAGGGCTCTGAACAAAGCCAGAGCTGCGCGAGAAGCAATGACACCATGTCCGTATTCGGTAGGATGAAATACTCTGCCAAGGGCATCCGGAAGTCGCTTCTGGATATCATGTTGATTCTGGCCGGCAGAGTTACTATCTGATGCGATTTTCTTCTTCTGGCTAGGGATGAAAGGTCGCGAAGTACCGTACATGTAAAAAATCTGCTTCTTCTGAACCGGTTTATTTTCACAGAATCTTCCTTTGGTTTTAATTCCGAAATCGTCCCACTCCACCTTCACGATTTTGACATGTTTGTTGTCGCGGCTGACGTTGTCAATGGCTTTTGAAATTTTCGCGTTAGCGTCTTGCACCAACTTGTTCAGCTTCCTGCGTCGACCTTTTGTCATCTTTAGGCCGCCGCCCCCGTCTAGGAAGAAATTGTTGAGAATACTCCAGCTTTGCTTATCGCAGGGGTTTGTTTCTGAGTTGAAGAAAGTTCCGTATAGCGTATGGAGGACAACGCCATTATTCTTCATCTTCTCGACCAACTTCTTTAAGAGCCCTTCAATGTTCCCTTGAAGTTTCTTGTCAATTACTGCCCGTGAGGCTGCCATCGCCTTGCTACATGCATTTTCATTCGACGGAAGAACAACGCAATTTCGCAGGATCTCTGATAACAGAGCGTCGTTCCCCCCGGCAGACAGCGTAACCAAATTTTGCGATTTGTCCTTCAGGGAATCAACTTGCTTTTTGATTTCTACCGATGTATCTCCAGAGCAAGCCTTGAATTGGAAGTTGTGTTTTCTGGGAGATAGGCTCTTGAGAACATAACCATATGCTCCATCATAACGCGAGCACTTCGCGTCTCCCTTTCCTTTCAGAACTTTCCCCGCCCCTATACCTGCGGCGTAGCTATCCCCAAGGATAGCAATATTTTCAAACCTCTTCCAGGGAATTACCTTGCCTAATCCATCAAGCAGCCCAGGATGGTCGCGTGCTGCAGCCAAGTTGGAAGTCAATAAGGACCAGGCCAACAGCGTGGGAACTATGGTAAAGATCATCGCTTCCTGCGTAACCTCCGCCGTTAAGCGAAACGCAGTGAGTGTGAGGGGCAATCCAGAAAGGACTAATGTGCAACACGATGCGGTATCTAAGTGTGCGAAATCATAAGAGAGCAGAAATGAGAATAATTTATATGAAAATGAGGACCAAACAATGGGAAGGCCGAATTCGAAGTTCGAATGCGAGGTTCGGTTTGGATGTTGGAATTGTATAATCGGATTTGATAGTCGAAATGTAAGGGGGAAAACAACGTCCATGACCTTCATCGAGGTGGTTTATATTTCGAATATCTTCCTTCCAATATGACATCGATAGCCTTAATTATGACCAAACAGCTCCATTTCCGCTTACCCATTCCCAAAATAGATAAACAAGCATTTAGTGACGGCCAACCTCCTCGTTTGCAATCACTCCGCTTTCCCAGGAGCAAAGACAAGGCCCTTGGTGGTCACGAAAAGCTTAGAAAATTATCCGCAATTAGTAGAAAGCCCGTTTCTGGTGATAAAATTACAGCCGACCGTTCTGCTTCTCGTTGAGTTCACGAATCTCACCAAAAGCGCTGCTCCGGGGGGTTGGGCGGGCGAAGACGGGGCGCCGGAAGAATACCAGGGCGGGCCAAGAGGTTAGTTCGGGGAGATTGATCCTGGACAACTCCTCACTCTCTCCCGATACCCCTTAATGGATAGAAACAAAAGTGGCTATTATTAGGTTAATGGGCCTTTCAGAGGTGACAACTCGGCCCTGTGAGAGTATTCATGGATTTGCCAGACCGATTACATGAGAGTGGACAGAATGTTCCCAAAAAATTACCAATTCTACCTTCCGATAATAGGATACCATCTATTATTAAATGTTAGTTCTTCTCTTAGCAACTTGAGTGTTTGGAAATCACATCCCTTTGGCTCGGCAATGTCGAATGCCGTCTTTCCCTCCCCATTCCTATGACCCCCATCCGCACTACGTTTGAGCAGCAGGTCAACAAGTACAAGATGGTTACCTATTACCGCTGCATGGAGTACGGAACCATGGCCAAAGCGATTGTGTTTTGGCGGGTCTGTGGCTGGTGTCGCTCCATGCTTCAATAGTAATGTAGCCACATCCCAATGACCAACAAAAGTAGCCATTTAAAGTGCACTTGTATGGCGCACATTGGAACCGCACTCCAAGAGAAGTTCAACCAACTTCCGTAGATCCACCATAGGTAAATGCAGCGCCGGCTAGCGGGAACGAGAAGAATGAGGATTCCGCATTTGGGTTCGCTCCATAAGATAAGAGATAGGAGATAAAGTCGAGGGGCTGCCCTGAAACTGAATCTATTGATAGAGGTGGTCCCACTCTGTCAAAATGCGTGTTTGCAATAGTGGGATCCTTTTCATAGAAGGCTTGGTACAGTGGGATGTTGCATATGTATGTGGCCCTGCAAATGATCGCTTGCATCACAGTAGTGTCCGGATAACGTAAGAGAAGATATCTCACTAATTCAGCATTGTGTGAAGCAACAGCTGCAGTAAACATCTCGTTGATAGAAAACCACGAAGGCTAGCCCCGTCATCGTTAGAGCATTGCTGGACGAGTTGGTCGTCTATCGAATCCATGGTCAGTGGGAAACGTGTTGAGAATAGAAACATCTGTGACAAGTTTGCAAGAAGCGATGAACGACTTGACCAGAGTCTAGTGGACTTACAGGGAGTTTGGTTTTGAAAAGTGGCCGGAATATCAGTTAGCGATGGACGTTGGATGTTTTATCTCACCTATTAGTTATCTGGTTAATTTTTTTACCCGCGCCAAGTCCTAGCAGCGCCACTGCCCAGCCAGAATAAGCTCACAGATACGGTGAGATTCTTAAAATTTGAGCGTGGATTGACTTTCAGTGAGTCGCCGCATAACTAGGTATGAATCCAACAGGTTCTGTTAATATTAAATATTCAAAAAGATTTGGACAGGGATTAAAGGATTACACTGTTTTCTGACATCAAATAAGTAGACAAATCATGAACGATACGGCTTCTCAGCAGTGTAAATAGCCGTGTAACTAACGGTGTATGTAGTTGATGAGGAAGCCCCGTTGTCAAAGTCGGAGATTTTAATAAAGGTGAAATTTTGGCGCCAGTTGCGTGTAAACTATAACAAGGTCGGACCCACTCTTCCTGTGTCAGAATACGGAGTCCAAAGATCTGACCCCTGGCCCACATAAACTGAACTATAAAGCTTTGGATGCTTGTTGAGTTTGGTCAAAATCGTTGGAGTAACTATATGCTACTCCGTATGCATTTCGCACATCCATCCGTGTTCATACAACAATAACAATTTCTTTCTTTTCTATTCTTTTCTTTTTTTTTGATCTCCTCGTGTTCAGATAAATCAAAAATAATAGGATGCTCACTTTGATAGTTTCTTGGGAGTATTTGAACCCAAACAATTGGATGACCTTAAGTTTGCAGTAACATAACTCGCCAGATGAGGTCACTTTATTTTCCATAAGCCAAAGAGGGAAGGGCTGCACATCAGTTAGCAACACTTACAATAGTTCACTAGGAGAAGAAACACTTAACATTCAACGAGATATTTTTAACGGAGCTATCAGTATCTCCCAATAAACAAGAGCCAATGGCTTTCAATGGTACCGGAATGCCTTCCCCAAGCCCGAAACTACAAGTCAGTCTCACCACATCATTCCGCCTAAAAGCGGGTACTTTCAAACCCAGCCCCAACATCGGGTGGATTTATTGATCCTACGCGGCCCGCTCCCATGGGAAAGCACCCGTGGTGGCAGCGTCAGGGAGGAAGGAGGTGTGTCTTCAGTGGTTCGAAAAAAAAATAGGGATAATCATATCGTGAAATACGAAAATAGAATCCTCCAAAAGCGATTTGCATGGGGGTTCAATATCCCGGAGCTATTCATCTTATTCTTCTCACGAATTCATGGTAGAATACCTATGAAATAACTCATCCCCTGGGTCCCGTAGCCGTTGGGATATACATGTATAGTACATGCATATATAAAGAGAAATCAACGACGTTGCACTCAAGTGGCTGATTTCTTCCAAACCATACCTTTTATTTTTATTTTATTCTTTTTTCCCTCCCTTTTGCAGAACGCACGCACAAATCATGAAGTCTCCCGCCCTCCTCACTTTCATTTTGGCCCTTCTAGTTACGTTCGTAACTCCTTTAGCGGTCCCTCAAAAAAATTCCCTCGAGAAACGAGGGCCATACGATAACGCATGCCCACCCGTAAGAACAATCTCAGGATGGATGACTTACGCGAAAGGCTGGGATGGCTCCAAAGCCGTCTTCTGGACCGCTGATTCGGATGCCAACGACGCGAAGGATTTCGCCAGGCAAATCTGCGGAACATATTACTACGACCTCATGAACGACATGCAGTGGGTCCAATGGGAAGTTGTATGCACCAACCAGGACGAGAAGGCAAAGCTCATCCCCCGCGCTTCCCAAGCGATGGCAATGGCCACGAAAGGCACCGCCTATATCATGATTCAGGAAGGGGCCTTTCACGATAGACCATCGTCGACGTGGTGGAACGTTGAATATCCGGTGCTGCTAAAGAACAATGTAAATGTCATTGCCGTGAATCCTCGGGAGCCTGGCAAGTTTGAACAAAGGCCGTATAATCCAGGAGAAAATCCTCCTCCAGTCAAGATAATCTGAGGTGGCAGAACCATAGCCATATCGCCCGAATGCAAATCGATAGACTTGGTGACGGAGGGTGAGAGGCTAGGAAGGTGGTATTTTTGTATTTTGTCGGTCTATTGCTCAACCAAGGAGTTTGGGGTTTTTTGAAAAGGGAAAACCATATGTCTGAAGATAACATGGTATGCAGGCTTGTGTGCTATGTGAGCGGAAGGTCCGAGTATTTGTTGCATTTTACATTTCTTTTCGGCGGTTATATGGCCTGTTTTGTCCTTATAAGAAGGGTAGTGCATACATTGGCGTTAGAAGCAAGAGGACAGATGAGAGTATATTTTGACAGAGTTATGCAGAGTTCTCTATATAGCCTTGCTGTAAATGGCATATACCATTTCATTACTTCTCAGAACTATCCCGACAATTTCATCCGAGAGGGGACTTACGAGCACTGTCAGACATGTGCCAGCCGTGTGTCCAAACGAATGTTTGTGCTGAGATGGGTAGACCCACTGTTCTTGAGACTCGGTGTTCATATCCTGATATTTCAACTCCATCTAACTCTCGGGTGCTACATAATCCTATTTCTTTTTTAGCTAGGCGACTCTAACCGCTACGGGTGCACTTTTAAGGGGGCTGGTTGGCTTACTCATATGTAACTAACCGACAAGGACACACTCTCGATTTTCCAAAACCTCAATTCTAACTAATATGAAGAATAGTGCCCTCGGAAAATGTTCAAAAAGTGTAGAGTATCTGCGGGAGTTAAACAGAAGAGGTGTTTAACTGTTGGGTGGAAATATGTTGAAAATCAAGAGCGCACCAAGCTAATTTCCGCCAGCGCTTAGTAAAACCAATCAATACGGTTTTTAATTAAACTACTTGTGCTTACTTCCTCATGGCTTAACTAAGGTTTATTAAGCGCAGTCATCCAAATCTTGGCATCTAAAAGCGCTAATCAATAGAGATCTGTCTGTTGATGCCATTTGATGGACATGGATATCCCCTTTTCTTGGAAATCTTGTCATCTTCTGGTAATTCAGCATGGCTGACATAGTCTCTATTTTATGTCAGAATGGAATGCTCGTAGGGACAGGGGCGGTATCTCAGCGCACTCGATCCTCTCCATCTTGTATGGGCAAGTTTCTCACCTATATACCTTGATTTTTCGCACTCAAAAAAAAAAAAAAAAAAAAAAAATATCAATATCCTAAAAACGAGAAAAATATCTGTGATGGGCGTGGCCTCAAGTTACGTCGAGAATTTAAGGGATTGTATATAGAAGTACGAGTTTATACAACCTTGAATGCGGCCTTAATGTTTGCGAGGTTGGCTCCCTTATACAGACAGATCTTAATAAAACGAATGCTAACCAACATTGTTAGGAATGTCGATATGTGGCCCCAGTGCTTGAGAATCCGTGTTACAGGTCACGTCGATTAGGACCCTCACCTTGACCTAGCTTTCCAGTTCCATGATCCTTTTTTTTTTTTTTTTTTTTTTTTTTTTGTCCCAACGTGTGATATGGAGGTTGAGCAACGTCTCCAATTCCATCTCTCGGAATACTGTAACTGTGACCAATATACCCAATATCCCCAATATATCCGTTGGATATGCCATCCCTGTCGAATCAAAGAAAATAAAGAAAACCGCGATTATTGCGATAAATATACTAAGGGGGACTGGGAGCTAGATCTAATGAATATAATGGCTAGTGGATATCAGATCATCAGATCATCAGATCATGAGAGCAGTGAGATTTTTCTTTTCTTTTCTTTCAAATTTTTTTTCTTTTTTTCTTTTCTTTTCTTTTTCTTTTTCTTTTTTCGGTTTTTTTTTTTTTTTTCTTTTTTCGGTTTTTTTTTTTTTTTTCTTTTTCGGAAGAGGCATATCTTCCAAGTTGGATGTATTCACATTCAATCTTTGCTAAATTGACTAAACAGCTATGGTGTCCTTGTGAGCCTCCAACTGCTGCTAACGACCCCTTTCGGTGCTTTTGGTGCAAGAGAAGGCATGATGTCGACACCATATATACATCAGATCCCGCCTGTGTACCTTTCTTCGACGGTATACGTATATTTTTCTCAAGTTTGTCATGTACTGCGCATATTCTAAATACTGGGATCAGATATCATGAGAGCGGTACACTTACTATCTGGCCGATACTGATGCATTTACCACTGTAGTACTTCTAATTTGCCAATCCCCTGCACCGTGTTTTGGCAAAGGATGGCGAACACCAAGCCTTCATACTTCTGTGCTGGACAGGGAGCGCCCAGCGTATTGTTACCCTTGAGGTATTATAAGCCAAATCAAGTGCTATTTGAGATATTTTTTATTGAGTTTGTTAGCTCGAAAAGAAGTGTATGTAAGGCGAGGAATAGTATTGATGAGTCGAGAGAAACCAAATTTTGCCCATAATATCGGAACTCTCCTATATGGAGCAGTTTCATGCCTTAATATATAGGGCTCACGGCTAAAGTCTCCGGAAATTAAGAATATCAGGAACTCACGCCCAATTGCCGCAATTTTCCTATTGGCCAATTTGATCCACCCGAGTGGCTTTGCGAGATCTTTTAGTATAGCATGATCGGCTTGTTGGGAAATTGGTTTACAGAAAGCTTGTTCGCCGGCAAGTTGTAGCCGGAGCTAGTCCAGTCAACATGCTGTCCGGACTCTGTGAGTAACTCAATATCTCCCCCGTAACGAAATCACCTACCTCGTCATCTGCTCAAAATAAGGAGATTGGTATTCTTTGCAGGATACCCTGTGTCAGTCAGAAAGCACTGTTTTTGCACGCTTCATGGTAACTACGGGCCCGATTAAATCAGAGCAATTGTTGCCCGTCCTCCGAGCCTACCGCCTTGCCCTGCTGCTAATATAGATAACTAAGCTCAAAAAATTAGCTCCACCAATGTCTATTCCAGTCGGGATTGTGAACGGGAAACATATATGTTTCGAGGATCCCCAAAGCGAATGTGGTTGGCCTACCTGAACAGTCCTCTGAAAGCAATGGATAACATTTGTGGTTTACCCAGACTGGAGGTTACCCACTCCTAACCCGCCGCACGCAAGGTATCTTATGTACGTTGCCATTTTCTGTTAATGCTCAGATCCCCCAGTTCCTTCACAGCATCTCGGTGACCAGAGCAAGGAAATGTCTGGCGGGGGAGAGTTTGACAGCAGTTAAAATCTTGGTTGAATATGTCGAAGACGAAAAGGGGGAAATGCTATCAAGCAACTGGACAGACATCAAATCACGAATTGATTCCTACGGGCCCGTAAGCGGACATTCCTGAGCCTTTGCCTGATCTTCCCAAATATTGTATTCGTTGTTGTACCAAAATGGTGGGTTCCCACAACCTCCCAACTGGCATCTCTCGCATTCAAGGTCTGGAGACTATGCTGTGAACCCTCTTCATTCATGGTAAATGGTTCCAACGTCTACCATAAATCACCGAATGCAAATTGGGGACTCTATCTCCTGGTAGCCATGCCCAACGTTTGTTCATTATTCTTGCACGGGTTATCTTCCCCACGGATTCTTCTCTTCACGATGACATCTAAAACAAAGCAATATGTTATCAAGGAAGACTGACAGCTTACCTGCCTTGTCGATTTGAATTGGTCTACTTATTATTCGCCAAACTGCAGAAGCGCAGTCAGACTATTATTATCTATGCAATAGGACCTATTTTATCCCAAGCTACCCGACTCATCCTGTATGCATTCCATAAAACGGAGTCAAACTTCATATCAAAACCATAGAACGCAAGCAATGCCAATGATAAAAGAATGGAAGGGGGAGGGAAGAAGGGGGAGAGAGAATCGAAAATTAGAAATCAAACACCAACCCACCCCAGCCAGCGCAACCCGCCCAACCATGACATGTTATTTAACTACCAGCAGCAAAACGCAATATATATATATATATATATTATATATAAACAGAGAAAAGAGGAGAGAGACAGAAAAGACACGAAAATTGAAAAAGCGCGAAACCATTAAACAAGTAGCAGCGAATCAATTAATGAATCAATCAATCAATCTTCGCATACGCCAACTTCTTCGGTGTCGTAAGATTATTCGACAGGCGCATGTTTGCCGTCTTAAATTTGGTATGTTTCCTCAGTTTCTTACGTGCCACCATCACTGGCACGGAGGACTTGGCGACAAGATAATTAGAGAATGAGCCGAGGAGCACGCTGTAGGTCAGAATTATTAGCCTTTCTTATGTTCGTGCATATAGAGGGGGGTAGTATAAATCGGGGTTGAGGCATAAAACGAAAGGAAAAACACGGGAGATTTACCCTTTGAGCGCGCTCCGCCCTCTCGATCCCAAAATAACCAACGTAGGTTCCAACCCGTCAATCTAATACAGCGATATTCCAGTTAGCACACCATATAACACACCAAAAGCAGACCATACCAGGTAAAGCAAAATTAAAGTGAAAATAAACTCACCGCCTCAGTAATCAAATGCTTCGGACTCTTACAATGAATAACCTCCACAGCAACCCGAACCTGTAACCTCGTCTTCCTCAACAACCTCACAACAGTCTGCGATATCCCCTCGACAGCATGCAACCTCTCCATCTCCGCCTTCGACATAGCCCGTGAATCAGTTGAGCCACTTTTGCTATCTGTCCCAGCCCCACCACCACCACCACCTCCTCCTCCTCCTCCTCCTCCTCCACCACCACCTGCTGCTGCTCCACCAACGCTGCCGCTCCCACTCACATGAGTCGACGACGTGTTCGCTGACCCGGACAGAAGTCCAGAAACCCCACTCGCAGCAATAGAACCATTCTCCCCCGTCCTCTCCGTCTGCGACCCCACCACCATCATCACATCTAGCATAGCCTTAACCCCATCCGCAATTCCCACCCCATTTAACGAATCACTTTCTCCGCTTCCTCCTCCTTTCCCCTTCTCAGCCCCACCGGCTGCCCCTTCCTCGTCGATCGCATAGACAGCAAACAGCGTATCCCCATCCCTCAAAATGGTCCCAATAGTCCATTCCAATGCATAAACACTCTCCTCACTCAAATCTGTCGCAACAAGGTACGTGCGCAACCTAATCCGTCCATTGCTCCTTTGTTCCGCCTGCTCAACTTCCTCTTGGACGCGCGTGAACTCTCCACGAACGATGGTTCGGATGACACGATTGGGTACGGACTGGTCGATGGGAGACATGTAGATGCTTAGATTCTGTGCCTTTTTGAAGTCGTAGATTTGAGCCTCGTCATCTGAGGCGGCGGGAGTGTTGGGGATTGATCCTGTGTAGTCGAAGCTGGTGGCGGGGTGGACGCCGGATTTTTTTAAAGGAAGTTTTTCTGCTGCAGAGGGGATGGGGTCGAGGAGAGATTTTACTTTATATGTAGCTGAGACGGTTTTTCCTGTAAAGGGATATGTGTTAGCTTTTTTTTTTTTTTTTTTTTTTTTTTTTTTTTTTTTTTTTTCTTTCTTTTCTTTTTCTTTTTCTTTTAACATATAGCTAATTCACCGGGATTTCACCTTTAAAGATACAAAAAGAGTATATACGTACGTTCTTCCTCAGCGGCAGCAAGAAGACTGCGCACTTTCTGCTGTCCGCCACTCTCACCAACTCCATTCTCATCCGAAGCACCTTCAGAGTCTGATTTCTTACGACTACGCCTTCGCCCCCGTTGTATTTCAGAAGTCCAATCATCATCCCCCGAACTTGAATTTTCATTATCATCGCTGCTATCGTCGTCACTGATCCCGTCGTCGCCCGAATAGTAATCCTTTTCAAGTCGTGGATCCCCAGATTCCGATACCTCATCCTCCCCCCTCTCACAACTCGTAGCCGGTTTTTGGAATCTGGCCAAAGTTCCACCAGCCCTCGACAACGCTGCGTTCGACAGTCGTCGGTACGCATGATCCAGATTAATAACCTTTCCCGTGTCCGTAACATATTTCCCCGGAGTGGGTATTGGGTTGAAGGAATTGGTATTGAGAAGTAGGCCTGCACCTGGAGATCGTGAGCGACCACCTGGGGATTTCGAATGACGACCAGTCACGCCTATGCCTCCTCCGTGTCGGATTGTGTCCCGGCCCCTTGTGAAACCAGGCAGTCCACCCAAGTCCTGTCCAGACATGACAGCTACCATGGAACTGACATGGGGGGCATTGCTACTGTGATTCGAAGATTTCTTCCCGCCTTGTGTCACTCGTTTTGGCAAGGCTTGGCTGGGGATACTTGGCAACATTTCGAACTGATACCCGTCGAGGTCCTGTTTCTTCCTTACGGGTAACGAGCTAGAGGAGGTATCTGACAAACAACGATAAGCATCCTCGTATGTGGGTGATGTTTTTGGTGACAAGGGGGATCTTGGAGACTTGGCTGATCTGGTTGAAATGGGAGAGGTGGGGGATACGTCATGGTGAGGCGGGGAAGCTTCAGCACTCTGGGTTAACCGTAGAGGCGAGGGTGAAATGGGATCAAGCAAGCTACGCACTGGAGCTTGAACTGCTGGTCGATTGGAGGATGACGCTGTGATACCGACGCCAACGCCCGCAATGGAGTTATGCCTTGGTGCAGCATGGTCTGGGGCGATATCAAGCATACTCCGGATTGGCGGGGCTGTGATGGCATGGCTAGATCTGGCGGGCTCCTGGGGACGTGAGGGGCGACCATCGAGGATATTCAGGATCTCAAGCCGTTCTTCATCGAGCGCTGCCTCCAGCGACATTTGTTTCGGAGGCATTATGGAAAAAAGAGGATGAAATTAATTAAGGGAGAAGCTGTGTGGTGTGGTGTGGTGTTGGTGAGGTGCGATGAGAGCATATGTATATGATGAGGCACGAAGGGAACGTGGAGCAGAGGAAGGAAGTATTATTTAGTTGTCGAAGCCGATCCAAGTTTAGTCACCCCACGCTCAATTAACTTAGCAGGCTGGTCGAGACCAAACTCAGCCAGAGGAGAAACGCGATGCAAGTAGCTACCGTTATATTTTATTCAATAACTATGTTAACAGCTACAAGACCAAATTCAGCGCATGAGCAAGCAATCGAGAGAGGGGAAGAATGAAAAGGATGTTCACCTCGAGAAATAAAGTCACCTTCTTACTTACCAACACCGTGACACTGACTGCGGGAGTTTAACGACGTTAGGTCTATATAGCTTCCCCAGACAGAGGTGGGAATTTGAAGCTGTCTGGTAGGCCGTAGGCGGCTCGGAGTATTTAGGTGGGGAGCAGTTCTAAGCTGCGAGTTAACGTTGACTAGCTATTCTTATTATTAGTTAGCCCGTCTGTTAACTAGTTAATTAGTTATTAGGTAGGGAGTGGCGTTGCGTTTGACCCGTCGGTACGCAGTAAGCAGTAAGCAACTAAGGGCTGCCCTGTGATCAACAGACACAGCAAGTCAAACAACAACAGACACTGGCCTCGCTCTTCTTCTGCTCCATCAGCATTACGGAACACACCGAACAATACAGGAGGAGAGTGCTATATAGACAAGACAGTGGAGAGGCAGCTGGCAGGTAAGGGCTGGCACAGACACCCCCTTCGCATACAGAGGGGCAACTATCAGCAACTGAGATACAACCATTTGAGGGAAGGCATAGAAAACAAATTGGAAACAAGAGGGAAGAGATTGAGGGAGGAATTTGCAACAGGAATTTGGGAAGAGAAGAGCCACAGTAACTGTCATCAAACTCCACACATGCAACAGCAGCACCGCACAGAGAATGAACGAGAAGTGGCTGGAGCAGGACCAGCACTGCTGCGTGTTGCTGTGTGCTTAGCCTCTGGGTAGTTAACTATCACCAAGAAACCAGGACTCAGGAGCCAAGAACGGACAAGCCGGAGCCAAGCAGGACCATCCAAGCAACGTGGGCAGCAAGGCGGGACAAGGGGAGGGGTTTGCGAGGGGTAAGGGGCAGACAGATTCCGGCAGAGGAACGGGACAGTGCAGAGTGCAGAGTGAGAGCGGAGTGGCTTGAAGGATACCCCAGATGGTGGATATTATTAACTACATCTCTGCCTGTCGACACGCTGTGTGTGCACCCACTAGGTATATATATGTATCTACATCCGTCAGCAGTCGTGCCTGCGCTGGGGTCTACGCTGTCCGACAGCACCGCTGGGGAGGAGCCTCCGTCTGCATGTCGGCAATCTCGTTAACGCCATACGGAGGAGACAACCCTAATCCTTCGCAGGTTTTTTTTATTTTTTTTTTTTATTCTTTGCTGCTGTCGGATAGGACTGATCCAGCCAGCCGTCCAGTTGGCCCTGCTATGTTGTTGTGGACCTTAAGAGCTGAGTTTTATACTCTTCCGGTCCCGATCTCTATCTTTGTGTCCCCAGGATGTTCGAGAACACTCGAATCGAATCGGATTAGGTTCGATTGGCCTGTTGTCACTTGTAGCAAAGCATACGATTCCTTTCGATCATCCGATATCCTTGTCCCGCATCCCGCATACCTGTAAGCTGTAAATAACTGCCCTCGTACCAAGCATGCATCTAATAAATAAACCAACTACCCAGACATAGAAAGATGAGAAAAAGGAAGAGCAAATGATAAACCCAGACATAGAAAGATGAGAAAAAGGAAAACAAATGATAAAACACCTTTCCCATAACCATGCAACATTTAACCCATCCCCGTCCAGAAGCGCCTATCATATCGCAATTTAAAGCCACGAGGTTCAACAACATAACATGAACAGGAAATCAAAACCCAAATTCGGCCCCATCGCCAAAGCAGGAACAGACACCGAATCAGCGGTGTCCATGTCCATGTCCACACACCATCTAGCAAATGCACTATAAAAGAATCCGGAACCCAGAGCCACGACCCCTGCACATATAGTGTCCTACACATGCCTATTGCTTTCCCCCGGCCTAGCGGGACTTCTTTGACGCTTTGCGGTTGGCAGTAGCTAGAAAGGCCTCCTCAGGCGGCTTATCATCCCCATGCCTCCCTTTCCGTTTCTTCCCTTTACTCCCCGCCCCATTCCCACCCTTAGACCCAGCTGCAGGTGCATACCTCGCCTCCAAGTCATCCAGAAACGTCGCAGCTCGGCTTCTCTGCCGTTGCTGAATAAGGGCGGCCAGGCCATTCAGATCATCACCACCATCGTCACCTCCCTTGTTCTTCCCCCCTTTCCCTTTGCCTTTCCCCTTCCCAACCCCTAGCTCCCCTGCCACCTTTTCCGCCTCCTCTGCCTCCTTCCTCACCCTCGCAATCCGCGCAACCCTCCTCCGTTCCGTCTCAGCCGTATACTTAGGCCACCCCTCGACTTTCCCCTCAGCAATAGCCCCATCAATTATCTCCCGAAACCTCTTATCATCCTCCAGAACATTACTCAACATAACCTCCTCGTAAACTTTATCCAAGTCGCCCTTCCATCGCTCATAGGCTGCTAGAAGATCATCCCTTTCCTGCTCAGATCCCTGGTATTCACTTTTGATTTTATCGATAGCGGCGCCATCGATTACCGTGGCGAATTGCTGGCGGAAGAAATCTATCCAGTTGAAATCATCGTCGTCATCGTCGAGGCTGTGGAGGGTTTCAGCTGTGCTCCCTGTCGTGTCGTAGCGGCGTCTGCGCCGGGGGTCGGAGAGGATGGCGTAGGCGAAGGCGAGCTCTTGGAATTTTTTGTGCGCGGACTCTTTGGCCGTTGGGGGGGCTTTGTCTGTTTGTTTTCTGGGGGTTAACCTTAGGTGTTTTTTACGGGGCGGAGCACAGAAAATTGAAGTGGTTAGGTCAGTTGGGATTTTGCTATGCTTTGGGGAAGGCCTACCTGGATGATGCTTCAGGGCTTGTTTTCTGTAGGCTGATTTGATCTGATCTGCAGTAGCCGCCTCATCGACTCCTAGCACTTCATATGGGTTGATTGAGGATGGTGGCTCATCTGGCATGAGCTCATCCTCTCGTGATGGCATTGTTATCCTATTGGGCTCTCTGTCACGATTGGGCGAATGGAATTGGTAGAGTTCTTTCTTATCCTGGAGGTGCGACTCTGGCTCAAGCGGGAAAAATAAGAGTATGTATTTTGAGGTCTAGGGTGAATCTGGATTACAGCAGCTGGCAGAAATTTCTATACCAAAGAATTGTTTCTTGCTTATACATTTACCATGAGATGCAACTAGTATGAGAAGAAAAGTAACGCGACTTCGCGCCAGACCCGGAATATGGAATATCCTTTCTTCCGTTATTCCTAAAGCATGACGTCACGATAACCAGTTCCAATTAATCCAATTTTCAATCCCTAATAATTCCCTACAACTTCTTTTCTACGGCAGCCTCATTCAAGATCTGATCTATAAAAATAAAATAGAAGCCCTTCTAATCATGGCCACCACCAGCGTTCCCCCCTCTATCACCCCCATCCCCTCCCACCTCAACAACCAGCAAACGCACCTCTACTACCTCCGTGCATGCCTCTCCCTCTCCCAACAATCCCCCCCAAAACCCACAAACTTCCGCGTCGGCGCAATCCTCCTCTCCCGAATGCCCACCACAATCCCCACTAATCCTCCCAACCAACTGCAATCCCACACCCCACCAACCACATACACAGACACTATCCTCTCAACAGGCTACACCCTCGAGCTATCCGGAAACACCCACGCCGAGCAATGCGCATTAGCAAAATACGCCGCTCGCCATGGTGTTAGCGAGGAGCACGTGGGTGACGTTTTACCCCCTCCACCTACGTCCGCATCATCGCAATTCCAAACCACAGACCCCCCGCGCCCGCAGAGCATAATACTCTATGTCACCATGGAACCATGCGGCAAGCGGTTATCGGGGAATAATCCCTGCGCGGCACGGATTATCCAGACGCGGACGCCCTCGCGGCAGAATACAGGGCCTAGTGCGGGCGGCACTAGACGTGGTATTGACAAGGTGTACTTTGGCGTTAAGGAACCTGGGACGTTTGTGGGTGGTTCGGTTGGGTGTAGGATGTTGACGGAAGCCGGGGTGGAGTGGGAGGTTGTTGGGGGGTTGGAGAAGGAGATTTTGAAGGTGGCGATGGAGGGGCATGAGGAACGGAAGGGAAAGGGTGGTGGGGATGAGGTGCGAGGGACGAATATTGATGATATTTCCGAGGAGGAGAGGAGGAGGCAGGATGCTATGCCGCGGAATCCGTTGAAGAGGATGATGGAGGCGGATATTTAGGTAGAATTTTAATTGTATTGACTTTAGGTTAAAAAATTCGAGTGGGATTAATCATAACGGCATGCATGAAACAGTCTAATATTGGTTTTCATCCATGATAACTCTGGACTCTAGCCGTCCCGCCCTCTTCTTCTTTCCCGTGTTCATCATCGCAGAATCTCTATTCAAAATAAAACCCGCCACATAAACACCAGCATTATTAACAAACCTATTACCGCCATTTCTGTTAAGATCATGCACACCAACACCATATCCAGAGGTCGGGCCCGGCAGTACCGTTTTAATTTCATCTACCCGACCCAAGAGAAAAGTTTGTGTCGGGCGGAGCGACGGGAGTTCCTTTAGCCACGGTTCTTTAGGTACAGTTGTTGCTGATGTGGTTTCTGAAGATGCGTTCTGCGCTGCTGGCTGTAACTTATCACCGTCCGCATGATCAGTGTCAGCATCGGAATCAACATTAGATCGACGGCAAATCAGATCCTAGCCAGGATCTATGAAAAAACAGTGTATGTCGATGGGGCATGATTTGTCTGAAGCTGGATCTTGACATTTCGGAATGTACTTTGGCTGAGGTGGAAGAGACGTTGTGGGTGGGTATGAGATGTTTTGTTCTCTTGACAGTGATTGAGAGTTGTTTGCGTTTTCATTTGGGGATGTAGAGGAAATGGTAACGGCGGTGTGGAGGAAGAGAAGTAGCAACAGATGCAGATATTTCGCAGACAATGAGACTGGGGCCATTGCGAAAGACGGTGATAAAATATAAATGATCAACTGGAGAATCAGCTTTCCTTAGGTCCATGAGACTGAAACCAGGAAGGAAGTGAAGAACAAAAGAGCAGATCGGTCAAACAAGCAAATTCTACAATGACCAATCAGACAATCAAATGATTGGAGAAACGTTATATTCATGGCCAAAGTATGCCTCGGTATACGTGCATTTCCATTTCCAGTTGGGCTTGTACCTCTGTCATTGGAAGCCAGCAAACTCAACACCCAACATATGTATAGCACTCATGCAAATGTGCAAGAAGCCCACATGGAAGGAGCCAGCAACTTCCTCAGACATCAACGTTAGGTTCTTTGTTCGCCATCAGCGTTAGAAAAGGAGCAAACCAATGTTAGGGCCTGGTTTGAGAGTCCACGGTCGAATTAAGGAGTCTGGTACCACAACACAAGATTCTGACCAAAAACAATTCCCGTCAGGTAAAGTACCAGTGACGACTCCGCAGAGCCCAGATGAACTCCATGAAATGAAATGAAAGGAGACCTCAGAGTGGAAGAAAAGATCTGTGGTGTTTTATAAATAGCGTATATATGACTATTTGTGAAGCGGGACCAATCAGTCGCAAAGCAAGAAACAGAAGCATTGTTTCCCTGTATCACAGTGGATTTCCAGAACATCGTCATCCAATTATTGTTCGTTAATAGCTGATTATTTAGAATCACTATCACCCGGTCAGTCGCCGGGCATGATGAAGCAGTGTAGCAGTGTAGCAACTGTGGCTCAGCTCTGAAAGGAAAAGAGAGATTTCCAGTGCAAGCTACTCCTTAAGAAGTGCGCAGCTCCTCGGGAGGTTTGGCGCCAAGAGCGGTCACATGACCACGCGTTTTCCCTTCCAGTTAGTTCGTCGCCAATATTTGAAGCCTATTGTAAGTAAAGACATAAGACAACCATAGATGGGTCGGAAGATGGAAGCCTGACACCAATTAGTCCCTCCAAATGATCCTCCATCATACGAAAACGGAGCATAAAAAACAGAAGAATAATCTAAGGAACAAATAGACACTCTATCAAAACCCGCACCATGAACCCATGGCAGATCACCACAACCATGGGACCCCATCCCTCACCTACTATCCCGCCTTCTGCCACAAGGTTTCGCCTACCTTCTTTGCCTGGGTGAAGATGGCTGCTGTGGACGTGCACCGGTTGAAAAGTAGGCCGGGATTCGAAGGTGTGCCATTCTCCTTATAAAGATAAAACGCTGCATACATATTATACATGCGATGCGGTATCCAATTCTTGCGGCAATCAAAGGAACCCGTGTTTATTCGTGATGTGATATTCCACAGGCCAAAATCTTTACTTTTACCTCAACCACCCAATCCAATTCATCTGCGTGGCTGGCATTATCGTTGCGCGGGAAGAACAGGAGCGCCGCTCCATCCTCGTTGTCGACGACAGCTCCGGCGCGTGTCTGGAGGTCGTGTGTTCGAAGACTGTGTCTGTGTCCACATATGGGTGCTCCTCGCGTGCCAGTATCAGTACTAGCATCGACATGACTACGGCCACTACCACCAGCAGCATCACTGGTGACTGCAACAGTTTACATTCCATTCCAATACCTCCCACCCACCAAACATCCACCACCCACAAACCCATCAACATCACCCCATTACTCCCCGGCGCTCGCGCAAAACTCAAAGGAACAATCGCCTGCTTCCGTGGCATGTTCCAGCTACATCTAGAGCGCTATGAGATGTTGCGCGATACAAATGCTGAAGTGCGGTTTTGGGATGAGAGGACTAGATTGCGGGTGCAGGTGCTTAGTGTACCGTGGGTCGTGGGGGAGGGAGAGGTGGAGAGGTTGAGGCGGGAGGCGGAGAAGGGTGATGTGGGAAGAGGTGGGGGTAAGGTTAGAGGTAGAGATAGGTGTGGTGATGGGGATATGAATCGTGACGGACATGTGATAGCAAGGAGGAAGAAGACGGAGATGGAAAGGAAGTGGGAGAAGAGGAGGGAGGAGAGGGAGGAGAAGGATAAGTTGAGGATTTTGAAGAGGTATATGGAGGAAGATGTTGTGAGAGAGAAGTTTGCGAAGAGATGTAGAGAGATGAGTGTTTTGCGGGTTGATAGTGAGTTAATGAGGCGGGGTGCGAAGGAGAATGGCGATAATGATGACTAAAACGGATGGTGGGAATGTGGATATGAGTAGGCGCTGGTGACAGTATGTATGGAGATATGATCTTCTCTGTCTGAAATGCATGCGTCTGTTCAAAAGTGAGCAGTCGAGTAATATTCAGTTTACGCCATATGTTTCTACCTGGATAGAAGCACGTTTTACACCTTTGCTCAGAGAATCTCTGCCGCACGGCCAGACGCTGGACCAGAAACAAATTGGTTCGTTGATGACATTTCAATTGACCAAAAGCAAACCAAATTCATATATCAATCAATCGTGCCTAGACAACTAAGCATTCACGCTGGAGGGAGAAATATATCAAGCAAATTGCGTATTTATCAGGACCTGTGGATAAAAGCGAGAAAAGGAAAACTTTGCCCGGGATCATCAATCATTATAAGTAACAGAAGAACAAGAAGAGATTATCCAAAATAAACCAATCAAAATATCTATATGAAATGATCCAAGAGAAATCGGACGGTGGGGAGAAGGAAATGGAGATATCAAGAAGCAGACATCAATCCTCCACAGAGATACCCACCCACCAAAAGTAAAAGATAAATGATAAATGATATCCAAAAGAACAAGACTAGCGATCTAATCAATACCCACCTCTCCACGCTGCCCCTTGATCATGGCCCCCAGGCCCCCCTCCTCCTCTCCCGCCCAACAACCCCGTCCCACCCCCATAATAATCTTCGTCCGAAACCCAACTCCCCTTCGATGAATCATCCCAATACCGGTTTTTCTCCCTTTCCTTTTCCCAATCTCGATCCCTTACCCCTTCCATATCCATAACCCTCTCCCTGCCCTCCCTCCCCCTCCCCCCCTCCTGTTCTCTCTCCCTCTCCCGCTCTCTATCCCCATTCCTCGACCTCTCATAACTCATCCGCCTATCCAACTCCCCCCGACCCTTCTCGCTATACTTCCCATCCCCACCATCCCTCCCCGCATCCTCGTAACCATAGTCATAATCCTCAAACTCATCCAAAAACGGGGAAACAGAAGCTGAAGTCAGAGATCCCGACCCGCCCGTACCGTGCTGGTGATGTGCATGCAGGTCGCTCTTGGCATGTCTATGTCCTTTGCCATACCCTCCTGCACCATCAAATGGACTGCGCTGACGACCACTCATCCCATTGATATCATGGGAGTGCCTTTGATGGTGTCGGGGGCTAGTGGATGTCGTTCCAAAAGTATCAATCTTCAATGAGTCTTTGTACGCCTTCCCCCCACCCGGCTGAATGGAGTAGGGCTGGCGTTCGCGCTCGATTGGGAGCGGTAGGGATTGTTGTTGTGATTCATGTGGATCAACGATGTTCTGAGCTGATGAGGTACGTGGATATGTCTTGCAAGCGTGTTGGTCGTAACGAGAAGGAGATGACGAGAGGGGGATGGTGGTTGTTGGTGTCGTGCCGCCAGATGGGTCGTGATAGCGCTGCGTGGTTGACCGTTGTTGCTGCTGCTGCTGCTGCTGGTAATGTTGTGGAAGTGATTGCGCTTCAGGGAATGAGGTTGTGATTGTCGCCGCCTTTGGGTTGCGAAGTAGGTCAACTTGGCAGTGTTTGCTGATGTGGCGCTCTAGATACTCTCTGAGAGTGTAATCAGCAGATCTAGGGAATAGGCGGCGGGATATCTCTTTAGGAAACCGCTCCTTCCTGTTGTTTGGGTTGCTGATTGGCATTTTCCGTACGGTCCGCTGGAGACGGGCGAATTCCTGGTCTGGATGCGTCTGGATCATAAGAGTGGCCCAGCGCTCAAATCCGCAGGGTGTAAGTCCTGGTATTTCTGGTTTCGAATCGAGACTGTCTTGGACAAGATGATGCTCTGCACGGACCTCACGATATAGCCGTGATATGTTGGAGGTTTGATCGTCAAATATATCTGTTATTTAATGGTTAGTTCCAGTGATTATCCAGCAGTTATCAGGAAAAAGGTTTTTTTACCTCTCCAAGGATAAGAGTCTTCCAGCACATTCATTTCTTCATAGTATTTCTGCATTTTGGCAGGAGTAACTACCAGAGAGTTCCTTGGAGAATATTCCTCAATCTAGCAAACAAAATTAGACTTTGAATCCAAACAAAAGCCACCAGTTACTTAAGTCCCCATTCTTACCAAGTGGACGGCAATACCCCTCAGCAACTGCCCCAACTTCGCAGTAGGGTTTCCTTCTCTATCAAAAAGCTGGCCCCATATCTTCTCCAACGTTGTCTCCTCCGTTGCGGTAGACAGCCGTATAGGGCCTCTTGGACGAGCTCCTTCGTGGCCAAATCCTTCATGGCCAAATGGAGAGCTATTCGGATTCTCAGGTACGGGGCTTGACCTCGGACTCCTATGTACGTTTTGGCCGTAACGTGACTGGGGGTGTTGGGGTGGAGGAGACGAATAGTAATGCACAGGTTCATCCGATGGTTTGTCCGGGGATGGCGGCGTATAGACTTGGCCAGATGCGGCAGAAGGGGAATAATTGGACTGGTTCAGGCCTGGTGGGGGTTGTCCATACGCTTGAGCAACGGTTGGAGCGGGAGATGAATGGAAAGGTTGCTGTTTGCCTTGGTTATGACCCTCGATGTTAACGCCCTTCAGTTGTTGAATGACGGTAGCGGCGATCTGGGAAACAAGATCAGGGTTTAGGTAGGGATCTGCCTTGTTAACTGCGGCATTGATGGCATCGTTTACTAATATATTTTGATGCTGTTGTTGATAATATAAAGCTTGATCTGGGGGGTATGACCCGGGGACGTTAAGGTTGGTATTTGGCGGAGGTGGAGGGTGTTGGAGGGGTGGTGGATGCTGCTGGGGCAGCGGGGAATGATACTGTGGCTGATTCTGAGGGAGGCGTTGGGATTGGGCTGTATTCTGCTTTATCTCAGGCTGGTAGCTGTTGGGATAAGTGGGGTGCTGCTGATAATAGGGATCTGGATTTGGTCTGTGAGGCGGAGGTATCGAGGGACTGGAGAACTCGACGGGATTGTTGCTGGAGCTGCCAAACCCTTGCTGATGCTCATACGCATGTGAGTTTTGATAGCCGTCGTAAGACATACTGGCAACAATTTAAGGTTGGCTGCCGATGGGAAACGTTGTAAAACAGTGGGTTTTACCCTGTTTTTCGAGCAGAAATTTGCAGATCCTGGTGGTAGGAGGTTGAATTTTTAAGGGCCTCAAAAGAACCTCTCCAAGTAATACAGGTTATTGCTTGAATAAAATGGATAGATAACGTAGGAACGTCCAGGTAAGCTCCCGTATTTGATGAAAGACGTTCTTCTGGATAGACCGGGCAGTTGGCGAGTTGGATTTTGTTGAGATAATGAATGATGCAGTAGTTTAACCAAGAGGAAATTCAGAGCTGTGATGTAAAGTGAAGCGAAGTGGGGCAGACTGGTCAACGCCCAACTTGCGGCTCAACGGCCACCAGAAACATTCTATTATATTTGAATATAACAACGAAGATATATCTATTAGATAGGATAGACCATATTAAAACCTATATTTAATTCAAAATCGAGATGATAATCAAATTGAGTGACCGAAATATATAAATCAAAATGTAGAACATAAATAAGAAAGTAATAAAGTTAAGATTTTAAAAAACCTTTTCGTAAATGTATATAACTTATTACTGAATTAACTAACTACTAAAAGATTTACTTAAAAACTTATTAAATTTAACTTTCTTATTCTTAATTTACGTATTTAATTAAAAATATGAAAGTGTTAATAATTATTTTTTAAATTATTATAAAAATTAATAAAAAGTAATTAAAAGTTTATAAGAATATATTTAATTTAATTGTTAATAATTCCTCAGTAAAATTAGTCAGAATTTATAAAATAGAGAAAATTTTACAATTTAAAATTAATTTATATATTTATAAAACTTTTCATAAAATTATAAGTCTTTTTTTTTTCTAAATAGAGACTAGTAAAGTAAACTGATAACAACATGTTACATTAAAGTAGTTCAATAAATTTCATATAGTAATAATAGCAGTGTAATCTACATCTTTCTGAGAGAGGAATTCAGCTTCTGTGAGCTTGAAATTCACATTATTTAACATGATAGTAAGGTTTGAAACTTGAGAATGGTCAAATAAAACATTTCCTAGAAAGTAAAAATCATATGCATTGAGTGATAACCTGTGTTGGTGATCAGTCATGTTAATAATTAACTCATGAAAACAGTCTTTGAAACAGACAAACGTTGACGATAGAAAGAAATAGATATTTTAGAATAGCAGAGACACAGAGATTATTGTTACTCAACAAATCATCCATGGTCTGCTAAATATTGGCGGTAGATATCCATGTATATAATTATACGCAGAATATCAGATATCTAGCAGGTGCTTGTTGGGGATGCTCGTGTGTATATATTTGTTTCGACGGAGAGCACAATGTCATTGATCAAGTTGGTAAGCTAATATCCAGACAAGCATTATCCGTGGTAGAGATTTAGGTTAGTTCCGCCGTATCCATAAAATTTTTCTATGGGACTGATTTTAGGTTAGAGAAAACCAATGATATTATATTATTAATATGCTTTTTTTTTGTTCTTTTCAGCAGCTAAACTTTAGCTTGAATGGGAAAGTTGCAAAAACAGAAATTGAAACAATACGATTTGGGTTCCCACCATTTATTCACCGTGATAAAATGTATATTTTTTTTAAAAAAAACAAAAAAAAAAAAAAATTTATACGCTAGCTGTCTGTTCTCACTGGCATCAAATCATGATAACCACGGTCCAGGTTCTCTTTGAGTGGCAACCCGAATATTACTTTCCATCTCCGCTTTCTCTGGTGTTACATGGTGCAAAACAAATAGCAGGACGCAAGAAGTAGCATAAAACATAAAGCACGGAATTAAGCTGGAAACGAGAGACAAGAAACAGATCTCATGTTGATAAAAGAGTGTGCCTTTCAAGCGAGCAACCGGCTATCCCGCAAATCAACCACTTAGAATATCATCTCGAAACTAAATTGCCACCGTCCACTTACATATATTTTTGGAGATCAACGTCGGATTCATATTCATCATCCGATTCAACGGTCCTCTCAGTTGGCCTAGGCCGGTGCATGGTTGGCGCCTCGTTTTTCGAGTAACGTGTGCCCTAGATTTTATTTCCACAATTAGAACATCTGCACAAGGGCGTGAGAACGTGGTGCACGGCAGCATGCGTAAGAAACAAGAGTAAGTGAATATGAGAGAATACCACCAACAGAAGTCTTTGCAAAACCGGGGTTGCCTCTTTTCTGTCTTTCCGCGGCTGCCTTGCTGGCCATCTGGCTACGAGCACGAACTCCCAACATCTCCCATCCGCTGTGCACACTCGGAGGGGAAGCTGGTGCTTCAGCAGTCCGGATATGCGGCTTGCCCCGCGGATCGAAGGCGATGAATTCATGTTCGATGTGGAAATCTCCGTCCTGCCTGTCCTGTTCGTTGGAAGATTCAGCTAGCTCGTGTTTCTTTAAAGAATTGGACACCTCGCGTGCCTTAGAAATTTCGGCTAACTCCCGATTCTTAAAGGATTCGACCGGATTGCCTTCTTTGGTCAACTCGCGTTCTTCAGACGTTTCGGACAGCTTATCTTCCTCAGAACCTTCGGACACCCTGCGATCCTTAGAATGTTTGGCCAGCTTGCCTTTATATCTTGCATCAATCCACATTTCACCGCCGTCGATGCCATGGTCATCGGTGTTTTGGATTGCAGTAGTTAGGTTGACAGGATGGAAGGTTTTCTGCTCCTGGATTGCATTGTCGGTGGTGGCAGGGTTACTCGTTGGTGCAAGAGCATGACGATTGCCTCCTTGGTTATGGGTTATGATAGTGGCTGCATAGCTACTCGCATTTTCGATCGCCTCTCTAAGATCTTCTGAAACGGGTTCCCTATCCAAGTGTCCCTGGACACAGTTTTTGCATCGCTGTATTTCCAAAAGAAATGATAAAGATCCAATCAGCAAGACAAATGGTGGCATGGTAGGATTTAAATCAAAATTCAGAGGATACATATGAGCAAAGCTTACCGCGCTATCTGGGTCGTGACGCTGGGTTTTACTAAAGAACTCCAAAGCCATAGTCGTGTCACAGACGCAGCAGGTGAGTTCAACAACCTGGTTAGTCGCACAATTAAAGCAGGTGGCGAGTCTTTCATTGGTAGTGGCATTGGAACTCTTTTCGAGGATACATCTGCGAAGCAGATCGAGTTGGCGTTTGGAGAAAGCTGACTGAAAGCGGGTCCTAGTGCACATCCTGCATCGTATTCTTTTTTTATTTTTATTTTTATGTTGATATGACACAGACCATTTACATAAACACTGCTTAGAGTTGGGAGAAGGGTTAACTCACGTTTCAGGTAGTTTGATGGAAGCGATGCTGTAACTCGTTTAGCAATCCTTTCTTCACGACGTAGGAGAGTTGAAATGTAGGTCTTACCACCGGTTATGGACGATGTAGTCGAAACGGCGATTCCGGGGTGCCATGGCTCCTAAGATTGCTTCTTGATAGATTCTGAAAGGAACAGGACACGGATGATGAAGGGGAAGATTTGGAGCTGCAGCAAAGTCAAGGAGAGATGGATGAGAAACTCAGGCAGTTTTGAAACCTAGAGGGCACTTATCCCCAGCAACTGAGTGTTGTTGAGTAAATGAAGAAGGTAGAAGAGGATTGTTGTATTCTTCAGTGAAAGATTCGTGTTGTGTGGTCTTTTTGAAACGGTGAAGGTATATCAAATTACCACAGTGAGAGCAGAGATGTCCAATAACAAGCTGCCTCTCAGAGGCTGGTATATAACAACATCTCATGTACGGAGAATTTTCCATCAAATGGGACAAACTAAGCTTCAAGCCAAAGCTTACACTTCTTTAATAAAGAGACCTGAAATCCCTCCCATTCATCCAAGTAGAAGATCGGGGAAGTCAACCTCATAACCTCAGTGGTTCGCCCACAAGCTCGACGAGACAATGCATATATTGTAAATGTTGATAGATCCATTGGCCCTTGGAAGGTAATTTTTCAAATCCTGATATCGGCAGTTTGAACTTCAATCCGAGAACTTGAGGAAAGTTCTCGAAGTTAAATCGCAATTCTGAAGCGTTTGCTAAACAAACGGCAGTTGGCTGAGAAGAGGATAGCTGTACACGACGGAGAGAAACATGCAGAGCTCAATGCACAGTTGTCATTGCAAAGCATATACCGAGCTCAAGGTTATCAAATGACCTCGCAGAGGGCAATAAAACACAACCAGAGACAGACGAATTGGAATAGCGGCAAGAGAGCCAGGCCATCTCCGGTATAAATGCTGTTAGGAAGAAAAGCTCCAAATTCCCGGGAACATCGTCGACAACCGTTCAAGATTAATCTGGTGCAATAATCCTGCGGTTCTGGAGTAGCTTGAATTGCTAAAGGCATTAGGTTAACTACTCCAAAGGTTATCACTCGATAGGCGTTTGAAAAGTGGAAGCCCCAAAAATCCTAAAAACAATTGGGGGAGTCAACCATTAGGAGAAAATAATACCTTCAGATTTTTCAGGGAGTCGATGTGGTGGTGTGAGAGTGTCGAGCTTCATGGTTGGAGACGTGGAAATACACATTTACTGGAAGGCTGTTGGATTGATCCGCCGATCAGCCAACTAGTTAACTATTCCCTCAACCCGCAAGGCTGTGTCTGTAGTTTCTTCGTGTCCTCGGACAACTCTCTTAACAGGCACTAGGCAGAGTGAACGTCCGCAAGCGACATGGATGCGTCCCTCTCGTTTTCAAAAATGAATGCATGTGATCCAGTCTGGCTTCTTGACAGAAATCGCAAGATGGCTTTACTATTATTAGTTGAACCCCAATTCCCCGCGACTGGGCACAATCCACAGGGCAGCCGTTGAAAGGAAATGAACTCTGCGATGATTTATGGTAAAGCCAGCTGGAATTATACCTCTAGCTACCTTGGTCCTGTATAGTCCACGATTTAAACGTGCAGGAGATACATGGATCTGGCATATGCCAACAGATAAAAATATCGGGAGACTGGGAATCCACTTCCGTGATTCGGATGGGTTCTAATACTGGTTCTCCTGCTCGCACGACTTAGAGAAATCGCGAAATCCCTAAGGTAACGCCACTTGAGGGTATATTTACTACAGGGACTAGCACAGCCGGCAACAGTTGCCCCAAAACAGAGAGTTTTAAGAATGGAGCAGCAGAATTGAGGATTCTTCAATGCCGTTCCACCAGTGGTTTTTAACCGCCTCTGTTATCACGAGTTTATGCTGTTGACGGCAAGGACGCAAAGAGGGCCGGGGAGGCGTCGAACCCTCAGGTGGCGATCCAGCCCCGCGCTGTTGGAAAGAATGAAAAGCTCTATGACAAGAGTCAGGTGAAGATATCTCGGTATGATACAGCAAAGCAACAGCAGGTGCTGACCGAACCACTATTAAAGCGGTTCCATCTGCTAGGTGGTCCACCTGATGCGATCAGAAACACCCCAGGGCCTGAACGAGACCAGCCTTCCAGCCGTCTGTTGGCGAGATACCATAGAGGCTTCTCGAATAGAAGTGTTCGATTGCCTCTAGATAAAATACAATCCCAGTCTTCATTCCCAACGCGCAGGTCTTCGTATATAGGTATCGAACTTTCCCGCATCGTTGCCGTGGAAGAAATACCGAGATGAAGCCGCGCAAGGACCTTATTAAAAGATCGATGAAGTTTAGAAAACCGAGATGCAACTAGACTCCGATTACATACATAGGCCATGATTTTAGCGGTATAATTCTGCAAAGGGTTGCAGTCATTTTTGGCAAAGATGGTGCAACGTCGAGCTGTAAAACTGTAAAACTGCTTGCTTCCACCGCTTGTTTTGTATTTTTTAAACACCCCTGTGCCTGTCTTTACCGATATGACGCTGAAGAATGCAAGTGGTCTCTTCCCCCTTCGGACCAGAATTGCCGGCAGGACTCGATCATTGGCAAAAATTGAAAATCGGCGTCCAAATGGGGAAAATCTCTGGCAGGCGTTCGATAAAGAAAAGAAGAAACTGAAGTGTTACATTGCGGTATTGTGCAAATCTACTTCAAAGAGGCTAGCTATCTTTAAGTACTTAAAATATTCACGGTCTTGGGCTATGATTATTTTTCTAAACCGTGACTGCTTACTACTCTTCCGCGTCCAGCAACCTCACTCAGGCTTCGAGCACCAACGCTGAGTTCTCTACATAACTAAGTTACCCCCCCATGGCTGGCTCAAAATCAAGCCGATACTTTGGCCCCTGTTTGACTACTAAGCATGGCTCTTTCTGTCGGACCCTTCCGTCACGTGCCATATTTTCTAATTGTTCTTGTAGTTTAAGCAACCTTTGCAATTGATCAAGCTTGCCGTTCTGTCACTTTCGAATGAAGAGGCCATCACTCTTTTAAAGAATCCACAGTTATAGATCATTAAATGACCTTTTGATTAGTTAATTTTCTCACCAAAGCAGATTTTTCGGTCGACGTCCAGAATGAGAAAGGTCTATTACCACTTCGTCTCGCAGCTTCATCCGCGAAACGTAAATAGCGTTATGATCCTTATCACCAAAGGGTGTCTTAGTAAGGGCCGCGCGAGGGCTCTCCCAAATTATGCACAGGGATCGTTGTGTCCAGACATCATTGCACACAGCTATACAAAGAGCAGTGGGCGCTGAACAACGAGGATCGTACAAGGAAATAATCATTTTACTAATAGAGAACCCTGTTAACGTTCAACAGCGCGATGGCTGCAGCAGCACTGCATAGGATCACATTTCTATGGGAGAGGAATTTTCATGGCTGCCGAGTTAAAGACTCGCCGCCTCTTGATTCAAGTGAGAGATGAACCGCTCGATGTAGTTAGGTCACAATGAAGGCAGGCAATATCAAGCCTCTAGAATGCCACAGCTGTTCTCGCCGAGTTTTATGATGCGCACGGGAGTGTGCTGATTAGCCACCTGAGCGTTTCTTGATATGATCGTCAAGTATGGACCAGTGAGAATTCTCACCTTCTCCAGTCCAACAATGTTACGATTTATGCATGTCGCTGGATGCATCTTCCGGCAAAAAATATAAGTCTCCATTTCATCAAATCATGAGAGAACGCTGGTTAATGGCCAAGATTAGGAGCAATGGGTTCATATTGGTTCACTTCTCTTCCAGCGTTTTGAACCCCAGTTTACACTCTGTTACTTAATCTTCAAATCCGGAACAGATCCATAACAAACAAGCGTCCGCAGAGGCACCTATCATTTCCTGTTTACTATCCGTATATGCGTCCTCATTTAACTCTAGTTAATTCTCGAAGTTCAGTTCAAGGCTCACAGCCCAGCATCGCTTATATGGTTACCCGTGCAAAGAGTTAGTTACAAGCATGTTAGTAACCTTTAAGGTGTTCTTCCTCCACTAAAATTGTCGAATGTTTGACAGGTTCGATAGCTATCCCACTAGTTGCCACAATGTCCTCCACAGCTGCTCCCCCCAATAAATCGGAAAGAGGACTGATAACACTTTGCCCCAATGGGCAACACACTAAAGTCAAATCAAAAAAAAAAGCATCCATAGCCAAATTTGTGAGTATTAGCCATTTCCGGGGCGTCTTGGTAGTGCTTTCGGGTTAATTTCATTCTACTAGATGTCCACTCTGGCGTTTGAAACAAAGAGGAAACAATTAATTAGAGCTAGGCGAGTACTTGAGAACCTGGATAAAAATAACCGGACATTGGAGTTTAACAACGAGATAAATCTTGCTGAGAGCTATTTGAAAGTGGGAAAGCCCCTTATCTACATATCTCAAAAGAATGGAAAAACCCATCACAATCAGAGCCATAGCCACCCCATCACGAAATTAACCGGGAGCCAGAACGTGCCCTCTTAAGAATTTCAGTTTCCCGAAACAGCCAGCACCAAATCACCTTCTCCACCCATGTTGCCCAAATTTTCGAAGCAACATCCAAGAGATGCCTGAAGCTCTTGCACCCAAACTTCCCTCTGGAGAAGCCACTTCAAATGCCCCAATCACGCATTGGACCATGAGAACCATAACTACCAGTTCCAGCATCAACAGAACCACTCGGCAGAAGACATTCGACACCACCCTCCTTCTTAACCAAGTTTCGAGACTTCTAAGCTTGGAACTGTTGCCTCGACGCTTAGCGTGATACCAAACGTGTCCATAGGTTCTATCCAGTGGATGTTAACGGACGCAGCCATAGCGTCTCCAGCGTCGGAATGCAGAACTCGTGCTGCACGTGATGCACTGTCTCGGGAGAAAGATTATGCAACTGCGTTTGGGCGTGAGGGGGTGCAGGCATATAAGATTGTGGATACTGATTATGGTTTGCCCGTAATGCGAACGGTAAGCTTGATGCGAACAAAGAAGATGGCGGGAGACCTGTTGAGGGAGAACTAAAAGTTGGGGTTCCAACCTGAAGAGGTGTCTATTATCTCACGTGTTACTGTTGGGTTTAGGGTTGGCTGAGTCGGGGATATACAACAGAAGTAGCTATTACAATAGGGCCGGCCAGAAAGATCCTTTTGATGGGTCACCATCTTGGTAATAAAGATACATATACATGTGCCAGGATCTGCTTCCAAGGTTCTCCCTAGAGAATGTAGGGCAAGTAAGCTCAGTCAGACTTATCTGGCGTGATCGTAACCGCGTGGCACTGAATTCCATTACTTTTGCTTTCCCCTCGTAATACAGCACGGAGTCTTCTCCTGCCATATCTTACTTACTTCTTCTTTCGTGATAACTTCAACGTGGAAGAGAAAAAAATGAAGTAAAAATGGCACTATTAGCCCATTTTAATATTCAAACCGGAACGGTCAGAAAGACCTCCCATTTTGGGAAGTTCAGTTTGAAATATTTGGAATACGCCACCACTCTTCTGTGTAGTACCGTTATTTTATTAACGGTGGTAAAGGAGACCTATATTATGCGGAGGCCAGTATCCGAGTCTCTTCTTATCCGTACCCGTACCCGTCAAGGGTGCGCTGAGTCAGGGCAGCTCCCAGAATATCTCGAACAATTTCAATAATATAATACTCATCACTGAGCTTCGTCGTGTCAGAGGAGAAAAACAAAACCTTCCCAAACTAAGCCATGCCATGTAGAAATAGCACACTCCTGCTTTCGGCTTTTTGTGGGCTTTTCTTTTTTTTCTTTCTTTCTTTTTTTTTCTTTTTTTTTTTTTTTTTTGTAAATTGTGCTGAAGGTTCCATGGGTAACCCAAGGGTTGGATATCGAAACCCCTTCCCGCCAGATAAAGGGCTGCAACCATAGAAAGGGACCAAGTCTTACCACGGAAATGAAAACCCATTTTGCGGGTGATTACCTCGAAAACTATCAGTGAAATTGATATGTGAAAAATAATCATAAATATTTGTTTCCTTTTATTTGGGTTTTGGTTTCCGCAGCGGGCCGCTGCCGCGCGGAGCTGCGCTAGCGAGCGGGCGCTTTGCCTATTCCGGCCCCCAGGTTTATCTTGATGTCTGGAGGAATCTTGCTCCATGAGGGACATCCATATGTACTGAACAGTCACTTATCAGCAACTAATTTAGGTATGCTGCATTTGAACGCATTTAATGTGCATGATTATTCAGTAATTGTGGAATCGGTAGGTAACAATTTTCCAAGGCACAGTCACAAATAACTATCATTATATGTTCCCCAAATCTCTCTGCTCAACAGGCCTCTTCCGCATGTTCTCTCGACAGGGAGAATCAACAAGCCTATAGCTTATTGAAATTATAGGGTAAATCCAAAACGAAGGCCTCTACAGATATTCATAATATATTCCAGAGTAAGGGAGGGAGGAGCATATCAATATCCCAAAGCCATGCCTGCCGGGGAACGCCGAGACCATTATTCATTCACTGGTAGGTGGGGTAAAGGAGGCAAGAAAAGGACCAAGACGGGCCAGAAGATATTTGATCGATGATCAAACGAGGAAATACTTCTCATGAAAAAGGAGACATCGACCACAAATATGAGATCCTTGCGCGGACACACTGCTATTGCCATGAGGAATGGGGCAAAGTCGCACAGAGTGTCAGCTAGTTGAGACATCTCAATCTTGGAAGACAAAAAAAAAGAGGACCTTGGGAGGTTTCGAATTGTTCATGCATTGTTTTTTACTTTTTCTGTGTGCCCTGAGAAGTTTGGATAGTTAGACCCCAAGTGCTTCGTTTCCTCTCCAACTGCTCCGTACTAGACCGATCGTCTGAACGGGTACATAGCTAATTATTCAATAGTCTAGCGTCTCATGCTCGACTCCTCCATTGACCACGTTCCGAGATTTGGACAGCGGGGACAGATATGCACCCATGATCGCCTTGAGGCAATGGATTTGTTTCAAGGTCATTTCACCGTGACTTGCCACCCAGCGTCCATCTGTTTATTCGGGCAAACTAACTTTTTGCCGCGGAACAAATGGACTCGAAACTTGTGTGATAGACAGGTAGTGGCGTTGAGTGGGCGGTGGGTTTGAAGTTTATGATCACCACGGATCCAATATAACTCCGTTTGCCAGGTGGCAGATAATTACAGAGATAATTACAGCAAAATCAAAATGGTGTTTATCATTTGAGCTACATATTTCGCACGTTCGAGGTATAATCTTCAAGATGAACAAAAAGCGTCCCCTCCTTTCATAACCGCTATTGACGCCTAGTTCAATCTCCATTTCCCATTTTTTTTAATCAAATATATCAAAGGAGCCTAGGCTGGGATAAAATGCTACCCTTTGCCAGGTACAGAGTAAAGTGTATACACACCTTACATCTCTTCTCACGAGGCAGGGAAGCGAATGAAAAGTGCCTTTTGAAGTCCCATGCTAAGAAGAATAGAACAAGCCAGAAGAAATGCAAGCTCCGCAAATGAGATGACATTGGTCTCATCCTGATGGCCGCCTGCACTTAAGGCCAAGCTAGCAACATCCACAGAGGGGGATCGTAACTGGAGCAGCCGGGTAAAAGAACTGGGGCGCCTGGATCTTTTTGTTCAATTTCAACGGCTCGCTGGATACTTTTTTGAGTTTCGGTCCCATAATTTTTTTCAACCTGCCACAGCAACAGGAGCAAGAAGCATCACAGAACGCTCTTCTGCAAATGCGATTCTGGATTGATGCGGTGAACAGCGGCATCCGCCATCTTCTCTAGCCATGATAACTCGCATAGGCAAATATCTTATCTTCCGGTATTATTGCTGCCAACAGGTTTTTTTTTTTTTTTTTTTTTTTTTTGGTGAGGGCGGGGGTCTGATTCTAATGATACAATAAAACTTACGAAGGGGAATAATAATGAGAAGTACCTTGCGTCCCTGTAGCACATCCATAACCCTGCACAAAGCTGACAAAGGTGCCAATTTGGAGATTATTATCTTCTGATCATTTTCTGGGCTTGGTGTGAAGAGAAGCCGAAGATACAAGCCGTTTATAGGCACATTTCCCAGACTTGACCGCCCCTTCCAGCCAGAATAATGTCCAGGAAATTGCTTCCCGAATTATGATTGGTTGGAAACTCCTTAATTAAATTCCCTTATTATTATTTTCGATTTTTTAATTTGGGTTTTCTTCACCGGGGCCACGAGCCCCCCAGCGCTCTGAGATGGGGACCATGAGGTTGGTTGGGTTGCCTTTACTCAGCCAAATAAACGGGCATTGATCATCGGATTGGTCTTGAAAAAGTAGTTGACATGGATGAAACCAAAACTGTACCAGTCTTGTTTACGATGTGTCTGGTAATTTATTTTCATTGGGGGCAAGGGCGGCTTTTGTGATAAGGCAAGTTTTGGCGTGATTATTTCTCATCGCTTCTCTTGGCGCCCTTCCCTTCCCCTGACCCTTGGTAAGGACGTTATGAAATGTGCATACTCCTTAACATTTGAAACGTTTCTTGTCTCCATCGGTCGGGGACCCGGGATCTGGATGAAGCAAAGGGGCACGAGCATTGGAAAATACAGAAAACAAAAATCACCACCAAAATTACATGAGATCTGATGACGCATTTGTTTCTCAATATATCCTCCTCTTCTCCATAGAAATATCCTTTTATTATTTTTTATTTTTATTTATTTAATTTTATTTTATTTATTTATTTATTTATTTTCACTTTTCCTTCGACAGCCGCCGAGTTTGTGATTCAGTCGGGCCTCGAGAGAACGGCAGATTGAGGCTTGTTGCAGGCGGGCTTTTTTCAAATGGATCGAGTTTACAGGCTGTGCTTGGAACCCGCAGGTGAGAGTGAAAAGGACTTTGGAATGAACTTCCAGGTGGCTTCTCGGTATACTACCCTCCTCTCTGCTGTGAGTGTCTTGGCAGATGTGGGCTGGTGATCAGAGGGAATAGATTTCGCCGCAATACAATAATACAATACCCAGAACCTGTTGCCGGTTTAGGCAATTACCAAGCCCCGTACAGGCAAATACAAGTGACCGTTGCCATTATCATCACTGATGATACTTTTCCCATACACTGCACTATATTAGGGAGCTATGGGCGAATCGAAAAGAGCGAACCAAAACGAGAGCTCAGATGCAGAAATGCCTGAAATCATACCCAGGTAGCCAGCTCCAGCTTCGATTCAGGCTCCAATATCTCTCTTCTATTATTCCTCCCACGGGTAACATGACCTCTTCCAAGTTTGTATTGTGCCTCCTTGGCTCGCCTTGGACGCTGGAGGATCGTTTGTCAACCATCTAAAGGCAACCTGTCAACCAAACAGGAGTAGATTTGGCAGACGTGGGTGGAGGCTGGAAGCTCTGACAAAAGGTGCGTGCCATGGCCCCGCGGCCCATGGAACGCTTCATCCATTCGGGAACCTAAAATTTAGGAACATCAATCACAAAGAGCTTGTCCGGAGTAGGTATGTGGATTATAGACTTTTGAAATATGTATGCGTTGACTTGCATACGGAGGAGTTTGGTCAGTTTTAACGTGTCGAGTCGACAAATCGTAGCAAGGAGGTACCAGAGGCATAATTCCGAGTTTATTCTTCTTCTACTTCTTCTTCTTCTTCTTCTTCTTCTTCTTCTTCTTCTTCTTCTTCTTCTTCTTCTTCGTGCCTGGGTAACTGGATGCTCGTGGTGTGGAGTAGTAAGCGTCATCTACGAAAAGAATTGGAAGTAGGCACTTGAATGTTAGGGAGCATTTCTGCTGAGACACAAGGTCGTGGGTTCATATCCCACCTTCACCAATGGTATCCCTCACAGAAGGAGGGTGGCTGGTGAATTAGAAAAGAATCAATGATTGAGAGAATTAGGGCACAATCATCATGTTTCTACTCCGTAATTGATTCCTTGTGTTTGTATGATTCCATGACTAGTAACTAAGGTTTTGAGACTTTTCCTAGTTAGTATAAGATCAGTCCTCAGGAGGAGATGAGTAATCATACAGGGATTAACAGAGCTCCCTGGAGACTTTCATCCATCCATATGGGTGTGGTTAAAACCCCCTTCATCAAGGATGACATATCTGACGTATCTCGAATATTGGTACCCAGTCGAGCTATCATAGCCTCAGACTGCATATGGTTAGCCAAGAATTATTAATAATAATCATAATAACTAGTTAACTAACAGGATGCTCATGTTGGTGAAAGGTGACAGGGCATCCTGTGGGTGGAACTGGATGAAATGGATACGACCTGATATATGGTCTCGCCTTTCTTGTGTTCTCCCTGGTCCTTGTCCTTTCCTCAAAATAATAATGGATGGCGTGAAGGTTACCATCAAAATAATATTCCCGGGGTGTTCAGTTTTCATAACTGAAAGTCTGTCACCACTCCCCGCACTGTCTGAGTAATTTTGTTATATTATTTTTGGAAATCCAATTTTTGTTTTTGTTGTTCTTTGTTTTATTTTTCATTCTTATTAAACCCGTAATGTGGTGGATAGCTAGGAACTGATTTCAACGAGAAAAGAATTAACAACGGTGTGTATCTGTACGGACTCTGCGTATATGACTACGCGTGGTAATACTGGATATCCACGTAACAAGTCGGTACTATCCTTGTACGGGCTAGTACTAATGTAATATCCGACCACTTTTGGTGATCTTCAGCCCGTGGACGCTCATTGTTCGTTCTGCCTCCGATCTTGGGAAGAAGAGAAGAATGAGAATGGCAGAGCTACATAGAGCTTTGGAGTCCATAGCTTGGAGAAGGTACAACATATACCGCTCCCCATCTTCCAAGCTGCAGGCTGTCTATAGTGGATATCTGCAAACAATTAAATTTCCAGAGGACTGACCGGCTAGTAGTCCGGGGATACCACTGTCGGAATCCGGGCTAGCACTAACCTCCTTAGCAGTGGGCACTACCACCAACCCTGACACCAAATGACACAGCAAGGCCCACGACCGGGCAGCAGATTGGCAGATAAAAGCGATTCCCCACCGCTGGACCTGAGCTGTCACGTTTCCAAGGGTCTGTCTCTGTGCGCCAGTTCAGCCCAAACAACGAGAAGAATCCACCACCCGTTGGCAGCAACAACAACCAAGAGGCTTGCTCTCCTTCATTTTAGCGGCTCCTCGTCTACGGATCCGCTCCCGTTGCTGTGGTCTCAGCTAGTCGTGAGCCAGGGACTCCTAGGGCTCAGTAGATGCGGTGATCTCCTCTGGTCTCTGTTCTCCTTTCCTTCCTTTTCCCTCCCTTCTCCTTTTCCCATCTCTATTCCCGTCTTGTCCTGGTCACGACAACGGATAACTCCAACAATCCCAGTCAACAGACACTACCCTCTAACTCTTCTTTCTCCTACTGTTCGGTCTTGCGTTGTGATTCCATCCTTTCTTACATCAACTTGCATAATACTACACCACCACGACCTACCTGCCCACCCTCCTGCATCCAACCCACCCTCATCCTTCATCCTCGCGTTCTGGGTGGAAGAACATGGTCTCGGTTTTCCTCTCCTGCCTCTCCTTGACCCAAGCATCAGAGTCGCTCTTTCTCCCTCTACGTCGTTGAGGAAAATTCCTGTTGCTCTCCGGGTTCTAGAGGCTCTATGCCATTCGCCGGACACCGAACTGCAATCAGCTTCAAGAATGCTTCTAACATACCATCTACATTATTAATTATTCTTTCCTCACTATCTTTAATAATCACACTACAATCCCATCGTACATACACGAAAAATACACGTTGATACAAGATATCTGGGTGAAAGGGAGGGTGTTAATCTCCAGGTTCCTGGAAACCTACCATTTAAGGTATGTTTTATTTCTCTCCCTTTTGCTGGCCCCAGCGTTCGTCCATGGTCCATTTGCTAATATGAAAACACGTCGTTATCTATGGCTGGCAGGGTTCTCAAATTCAAACTTCCAATTTACTCATATATCTCTAAATCTATTTTTCTATCCCTATTATATCTGCAGGCAGAAAACAAACACCAAATAATTAGGCAACATGACAGTAACATACGATCAAACGTATCGGAATTCTAATATGGCGACCGCCACGCTCGAAGATAAATTCGAGGTGATTAAGGAGATTGGCGATGGGAGCTTTGGGAACGTTGTTCTTGCTCGAACGCGGACGGCGGGTTCTCATGTCGCGCGGAGGGGAACGATGGTGAGGGACCTTGCCATTATTTTCGTATCACTTTTGGATTTTGTTTACACGCTGTTGGGACGCGAATCAGTTATTAATATGTCGTGCTTATTTTATCTGGCAGGTTGCAATCAAGACGATGAAAAAGAAGTTCGAATCCTTTTCGTCATGTCTAGAACTGCGTGAAGTCATCTTCCTACGAACCCTCCCCCATCACCCCCATCTTGTTCCCGCCCTCGACATTTTCCTTGACCCCGTGAGCAAGAAATTACACATTTGCATGGAATATATGGACGGCAACCTTTACCAGTCAATGAAGGCCCGGGATCAAAAGTGTCTGGATCCGAAAACCGTGAAGAGCATATTATTCCAGATACTGTCTGGATTAGACCATATTCATGCACATAACTTCTTCCATCGAGACATCAAGCCCGAAAACATACTGGTTTCAAGTGCTGGCTCCGGAGATTCATCGGCATTCAGTCGATTTACGCCCCCTTCAACACCATCCACCTACATCGTGAAAATTGCAGACTTTGGACTTGCCAGGGAAACACATTCAACAGTTCCGTATACCACATACGTGTCAACACGATGGTATCGTGCCCCTGAAGTTCTGTTGCGGGCAGGCGAATATTCTGCGCCTGTGGATATATGGGCTCTTGGGGCAATGGCTGTGGAAATCGCCACCTTGAAACCCCTCTTCCCTGGTCGGAATGAAGTCGATCAGGTATGGCGTGTCTGCGAAATCATGGGGAGTCCAGGCAATTGGTACAACAAGTCTGGCAATAAAGTTGGGGGAGGGGAGTGGAGAGAGGGTGCCAGACTAGCTCAGAAATTGGGTTTCTCGTTCCCAAAGGTAACGCAATAACCCTAACCTTAAAAAAGATAATTTGGATACTTTGGCCGGGGTTACAGATTTACTGATTATTGAGAGATAGATGGCCCCTCATTCGATGGAGAGTGTCCTCCCACTCCCAAACTGGCCATTCGCGTTGAGCAATTTTGTCACTTGGTGCCTGATGTGGGATCCCAAAAGCCGGCCAACCTCGTCACAGGCTTTGAACCACGAGTACTTTGCGGATGCTCTCGATCCACTCCGGCCGAAATCGTCCCGTCTGCTTGGCCGGAAACAATCAGACAAGAGCTTCAAGGCAGGCTCACGGGAAAATAACGATTCTCCTGCTCTTTCTTCTAAATCGTCTTGGTTCCGAAGGTCCTTGATTGGTGGACGAGACAGCCCCGCTCCTGTACATGAGGAGAATGACAGCCGTCGGCCCCCAGCTGTGTCCTATAATACTGTCCCGGAAGTACCGACCATTAAGAATAAGTCAGCTGCAAACAAGCGTGCTACGTGGACGAATGGCGCGCCCATGCCCATTCTCCCATCCATCCGTCCAGTCTCTCCGTTATCCAATGTTGTAACCGCACCGGCCAACTCCAGGATCTCCCACGCCAACGATGGAAATGGTGCAGATCAGGTCCAAAACGGCAAACTTACCGGCAAGAAGATTGGCCGACAGCTGTCTATGAACTCGAATGGGAACCACTATTCAGATATTCATCGCCAAGAGGCGGAGAGAGCACTTATTGGTGCTGGAGGTTTAGTAACCCCCGCGAGTGCCACAAAGGAAAGCTTTTTCTCTCATCTTCGAAAACGAGCTCGTAGACTTTCCGGCAGGACCCCAGGTGTTCTCCACGCCAACGACGATGTCGAGGCCAATGCTGGATGTGTCCCCTGGTCAAATCGGTCCTCAATGGCCCTGGATGCGGTAAATGTCACGGACCAAAAAGCTACAGAAGATTTCTCGGAGTTGGATAAGGCGTTACAAAATGTGCGCTATAGCCTGGACATAGCATCACCCAGCCTGCCTAACCACCATCACCACCAGCACTTCAATTCTTCACCGACCCCATCTTCAAATCCAAACCGACAGTCGATGCCCACACAAGGACCGTCTGTACGTACTTCTACGGAAAATTACACGTCTAACCCAGTGTGTCCAACTCCAGGTCCAATATCCAGCCGGACACGACGTACGCTTCAACTCTCTACCCGCCCGGTTAATCGATATGAAACTCCAGAAGAAGAGGACGAGCTACTTCAAGAGGTGCTCCATTCCACGACTAAGGCTGCACGACACCTTGGTCAACAACAGCAGCAACAACAGCTACGAGCAACATCTGTAACAATGGACTCCTACGACGATGACGACGGTGACACCATGCTACGCCACGATCGTGACTATCACAACCACAATCGCATCTACGGCCACCGGGACACCCACAACAATTCCATCAATCGCAACTACCAATCCATCCGCGCCATAGACCCCAGCAGCCCAATCTCAAACCCCTATCCAACCCCATCCCCTTCATCAAAATGCGATGGCATCTCCTTTTCCCCGGAGCCGCTAACTTCCTCGAAGCCGTTGAGGGTGCACAGGTCCAATGCTGTATCGGCACTCAAGCCCTCTCAGGCACCTGCAGTCGAGGTGACCGACAAGCGCGATCTTACCCGTCAATGGCCCACACCACCATATGATGAGCAGCAGTGGGCTGAATCTGCTGCGAAGAGTATCTTTGCTGCGGCTACCTTTCGATAATTTCTTCCTTCCCTCGTCCGGATGATGGAGATTATGGTTGTTTAATGTTGGGTCCAAACTTCTGTTGAAGATTTAATCCATGCATCCATTCATTCATTCATTGATTCATTTCTGTTTCTGTCCTTGCTTCTCACCTATGCACTGTCTCTGTTTTTGATAATTTTGCTTTAAAATCCCGTCAGGCAACACGCAACTCCATATATTTTTTTTCTTCTAAACACTGGGTTTCCACATCTCATATTCAGGCATCATCTAAACCAATTTTTTTCCATTACAATTTTTTTCTATTACTATCTATAATTTTCATTTCTCTTGTTGTGCTTGATATCACGGGTAGGGTTTTGTTTTCACCTCTTATCTTTCCTACTGGGTTTTTCATTGCTCAACGGCCATATGTTTTGCCGGGGTATTTGACACTTCCTGTTTTCTCATTTTTGTTTTTTCTTTTTTTTCCCATTATTATTGTGTCCTTTTATTATTAACTATGCCTTTCACACCCAACCCCTGCCATTATATTTTCATTTCTTACTATTAGAGTTTCATTTTTTCTCACATCCTTGCTCATCATCTGTTTCACATTTATCTGCCTTTCGATGTCTTTGCACACTGTCTCCACTACCCTAAAATACTTTTTAATACTCCCAACATATATACCTTCTTCTTCTGATTTTTTCTCTTCGTTTTCTGTTATCTGATTTACAAAAGATAGAAAGATAAAAGAAAAAGAAAAAAAAAAAAGAAAAGAAAAAGCTGGTAATGGGATTGTTTGATATACCAACTGTTTTCTACGTTTCCTTTTTAAGATTCCATTCATTTTCTCCTATCTATTTTATATTCACACACAACAGTTTGGACTCAAACATAACCCGCTAACCGACAACGCAAGTCGCGAGTCTCTCATGTTATCTTTTTGCTTCCTATTTCTAACCGTCTCGTTAGACTCCAAACTCTGTCCCCCTTAAATCAAACACATACGGCTCTTGACCAGCCTCCTTTCCCGATCTCCTTTGTTTTTCCTTTTTTTTCCGCTACCACCAATTCTCTTTTTGTCCTTTCTCATCAATTCCGTACATAATACTGTACGTTCATTTTAAGTCAGCCTCTCAAATATTTCCAAACTTCTCATATTTCTACATCTTTTTTGCTTTTATAAAAAACAAAGGCCCATCAGAATTTCATTTTACTGGCTACATTGCCATGTTCAAAAGAAGTCATCTGCTGTAAAAATCTTCTCTCTTTATTAAACCCTTCTCCTCACCTAACCTAACCTGTTAGCTTTTATTCATGTTCTTGTTTCGTTCGAAAATAGAATGGTATGGGATGAAGTATATGTGATGACTTGAGTGTCTTTTTTCACTTTTTCATTCATTTATTCGACCACCAATCTGTCACACGCTGGACAATATTATAGTAGTATACTTTTCACTATAGAATTTTTATACACCAGAAGTTATGTTATTTCATTTCATTTCATTTATTTATTTTTGATATACTGGATTGTTTGATATTTCTTCATTTAAGAATCTTGGAAGATCGTAGTACTAAGAGGTGCTCTTAACATACTGCTAGCAGCAACCTCTATGAAAGGTTTAAATATTTCTTAACATGGCATATTTAAATGTTCACAGACTCGTACGCATGTAATGGTTTGCATTTGTATATCCCTAGGAGAATCTAATACTATAACTGCTTATTTTCTTTTCCCTTCTTCTTGCTCTTCCAACAATATGGAGGAGATATAATAATTACATTCATTTTTCGTTGTGGGTCGCGGGTCAGACAGACGGGCATTAAGTTTCGCATACTAAGCGATTCCTAGGAGCTCTCCCCAAACATTAACTAGAGCTCTTTTTAGGTTTGAAATACTAAAATAAACATGATATACACTGCAGCATCCACATAAGGACCTGTATAACTACCAGGGGATTGCTTGCATGGTTCGACTCGTGGAACATTTTGTTACAGAGCGGCATTTTCACTTCGTCGATTTTAGCACAATATATTGATAATTTTGACAATCCATGAACAAATCCATCATCTCAACTTCAACACCGCAAATCATCGAAACAGTAGCACACGACGAGGTATTGACTGGGGGGAGAAACGTAAATTAGAAGGACTATTTTATACCTTCCGTCCCCTCCAAATTTCGCACTACATCAAATACAACTGGTACAAACCCTCCACCGCCCGGGGGGATAATTTCCCCCTCCGCATATAAAACCAACCAAATCAACAAGCACCCCGTGGAACCATTGCCAGCACCAGCCAGCCAGTCAGTCCGCATAACTCTCGAAAGAAGATATATAACCACACGCGCGCCCATACCATACAATGGCCTCCGGCACTGCCTACTCCTCTTCCGCCTCCCAAATCCCCTCCCTCTCCCCCGCAGAGCTCTCCTACCTTCACACGTCCCTCTCATACCCTAACAATCCTATCCGCACAGATGGCCGTTCCGCGACGCAGTTCCGTCCCTTGACGGCTGAAACGGATATTTTGTCTGGGGCCAATGGGAGTGCGCGGATTGGGTTTGCGGATGGAACACAGGCAATTGTTGGGGTTAAGGCGGAGGTTGAAAGGACGGTTGTTGGGTCGGTGTTGGACGGGGATGGAGATTTAGGGGGTGAGGAAGGAGGAGGGGGTAATGAGGAGGGGACGGAGGAGGGGACGGAGGAGGGGGAGGCGAGGAAAAGGGCTGGGAGGCGAGGTGGGGAGAGTTCGTGGGTTGAGATGTCGATTGAGATTCCTGGGTTGAGGGATGATGATTCGTTGCCTGTGTTTTTGGCGGAGATGATGAGGGAGGCGTTGATGGTTTCTGGATCGGGGACCGAGGGGGGTGGAGATGGAAATGGAGGGATGCCACAGGGGTTGAAGGGGAGGCTGGTTATTAATGGTGGGTGGCATTGGAGGATTTATATTGATGTGAGTCTTGCGTTTCTTTTTATCCCGTTATATAACTGCAGTTTTATGTATCTAGGATGTTTTATGCATACTTATGGGATATATATGCTGACACCACTCCAGATCCTTCTCCTCTCCGCACCCCTCTCCTACCCCCTACCCCTCCTCTCCCTAACAACCCACCTCGCCCTCCTCTCCACAAAGTTACCCCGACTCATCTCAAAAGACGAGGAGGATCCCATGTTCGACGACGACTGGGCGGCTGCAGAGTATCTGTACCCACGCCGGCAACCCCAATCGCAACCCCAACAACAAACACAAACCAAGCCATTTCCAATACCCTCAACGACACTCCACCTCTACCCCTTTCGGCCCCCCGTGACCCTCCTCGTGATCTCCGTCGGCGACAACATAATCTTCGACCCAAGTAGGGAGGAGATTGCGGTCGCGGAAGCTGTGCTTGCCGTCTCCATTGGACGTGATACTAGCACTCCCACCAATAAAGGCAGCAGTGACAACAGCACCAGCTCACTGAAGCTACTCTCAATCCGCACAATCGACCCGCCGTCTCGCCTGACGCATCCAGGCATACCCAATTCGGAAAACGCGGCGACGATTGGGTTTGCGGCTGGAGGTGAGATTGCGGATAAGATGGGTGCAGTGACTGGGGGGGCAGCGGTGGATTCTGGGGAGGATGTTGCAGGGGTTTGGAGGCCGAGGAGGGGCGGCGTTAAGAGGAGTGTTGTGTCGAGGATTGTGAGTATGGTTTTAAAGAAGGGGGGTGTTGGGGAGGAGGTTATGGAAGGGTTGGAGGGGGTGGAGGTTGGGTGACCTGATGGACTGCTTCGCGGGTCGGGTTTAGTGAAGGAGAAGGTGTGATTTTTGTTCCTTTCTAAAGGTTGTGTTTTTAAAATAAAAAAATAAAAAAAAAAAAAAAAAAAAAAAAAGACAAATTGGTTGATTACTCTACTGTTATGGATAAATCGGGGCAAGAGTCAGGATATTTGATTGAAGCTTCCCTGTGTTTTCATATTATAATGGAGTTATCGGACATTCTACTTTGACCCCTTTGTTGAAGGCTGTACGGTTATACCTTTTGGATTTAAGAGCTTTTGATAGGACAATGGACGCAATTAAGGGGATAATTCATGATTGAGCAAAGAGGTTTAAGAATACTGCATTGTCTACTTTTGTCCAACACGTAATTAACCCATATTCATATGCCAAACCACCCATTTACAAGCCAGGCGAATCCATTAAATGAATTGACCCGCCTCTCAATGCCATGATACAAATCCAAAATATAATAAACCATCAGATATCCAATAAAAATAATATACAATTGCCCTCTCTATTGGCTCCTTTATTAACCAAAGCCTAAAGGCATCAAGACAACCTTCCAATCTTCACCTCGTCTGCATCCACCAGATTCACCTATCCTAAACCACTCCCAACCCTCCCACAAACTCCACACGAGCGACGCCATCTACCAAATCCCCAACCACTTCTTAATCGGCCTCCGTCTCCTCTCTTGCACTTCCCCTTCCCCATCCGCAACCACACCCTCCTCACCCTCCACCTTCTCCAACCCATGTGCCCTCCGATACGCCCTCCTCTTCTCCACATCATCCATCTTCTTCTTCCTCCTCTCCATCGTCTCCAACGTCTGATGATCCGCATGCATCTTCATAACCGTCAAGACCTGCGCGATAGTATCGATCGGATGTATGAGGAGCTGCGACCAGGGTGGTAGCAGTTGCGCGAAAGGGGAGGTGCGTTTGAAATTCGTGGTGAATGTGAATGTTGCTAGTGTGACAAGGACCGACTGTACGTACTTTGTTAGCACACGTTGTACTTATATAAAGGGCTAATTTATAGAAAAGTGTATTGTATATATATATATATATATATATATGTATGTATGTATGTATGTATGTATGTATGTATGTATGTATGTATGTATGTATGTATGCATGTATGCGGTAAGGGAGGAGAGGTGTTGGGCCAATTCCTCACCATCGAAATCCAAACGTGAATCCCCTTATTCGTCAAAAATTTATGCATCACCGTCCCCTCCGGCGGAAACATATGCGGATACCGCTTTGTCTTTTTCTCCGCCAGCTCAGCCTCCGTCAACCGGGGACCGGGGTAGTTGAGCGGTTCTCTGGCGGAGCGCGGGTTTGTCACGCGCCGCGCTGCGTGGGAGGGGGGTCTGAAACGGTCGGGCTTTTCGAGAACGCGGGGCCCGCTGGGGGAGGAGGACTTCGTGGTTGTGGATTTTGGGCGGAGGTGGAGATGGGGGTGGAGTGGTGATTGGTTGTGGCGGATATTGCGGGATGTGAAGAGGAGAGTCCGCGTGGATATGTCTCGTGGAAGGAGGAATGGGGGAATTAGAGATTGTGAGGCCATTGGGTGCAGTGGTTATTTTATTTTTATTATTATTATAATTCTCTTGGTTGATACCTCGTAGATGTAGAGATTTGATATCGAGGTTTGTCAGGATATTTTTGCGGTGCATACAGATTTAGGCGCAAGGTCAAAAGCGGCACCGTTCCCTAGGAATCACAAGACGGGTGCTGACTCAACTGGCTAACACGACCTCGATCCTTGGATATTCAGGGGAAACACATACACACACCGATCGAGGTACTGTCAATTCGCTGCGAGAAGAATGAATGCCTTTCCCTCGCCTATTTCAAGAAGAGGATCCGAGCGTAGCGGGTAATTAAACCCAAAGCCCCACTGTTCTATCGGCATGGGCATTGCCGCGCATGTTTTCGCTCTTGACGATGAAGCTGTTTTGAAGTTAGCCCCCGTTATGTGATAATATGTATATGAACAATGGAGGCCTGCAACATATCCAAATTGAGATTTTCATTTTATCAGGGGGACATTGGTTTCTACAATCTGCTTTTGGATGGGAGGGAGAATGTGATGCTCTCTATTTCTTTATTTTTACAACTCTTTTACCCTTTGCTTTCTGGATTGGTGCCTGCAGAAAAAATGGCTTTTATATATCTTCTGGCGGTTTGGTATTCTCTGGACGTCTGCTTTTCCTGCATTTCAAGATGCGTATCAAAGCCAGTGTAACAGGAAGTCATCTTCCAAATGTATCCCTCAGTTGGGAAATGTCAGCCATTATTTTCATGTCCTTGCACCCACTGCTTTTTATTTTCTCGAAAGCATGACCATCGAGAATCGGAGTTTTGGAATATATTTATGAGACGCTTTCTACTGAGCACATACGACCACAGGGAGTGGAAAACAGGGCTTCCCGTCCGCTCAGCCGTACTTAAGCCACTCGCCGGCCGGTTAGTAGTTGGGTGGGTGACCACCAGCGAATCCCGGCTGTCGTATGTTTTTCTAGTTTGCGATCTCTCTGGTTAGTCAATCGATGGCTCCAGACCGAGGGTTCCCTATTGCATGCACTCATCCACAGCTTTTGGAGCGAGGGGCGGGATGCTAACTGGGATGACACACCCTCGATGCACATGTGAGCCATTTGCACTTGGTTCAATGATATACGGAGATACAGACTACGAAGCAGCATTGTGAAAAATTTAGACAATAGTGAGGTGGTCGCAGACCTGCAGAAAGTGCAAATCCCTAACAGAAATGCGCTGTGATAGAAGACTCTCTCTGTGTTGAAATTAAATGCAAATCTAATAATCCCTCGCTGTGATTAGGAATATTTAATCTGACATTCGTCATCCTTTCTTCTTCATACCCGCCATTGCTGGAGTAAGTGCTACATTAACTCGGGCATGAAGTGTAGATCCGGGGGTATTTCTAGATAGCATTTACTTAATCTAGATCCGAGAAAATTACCTTCTCTTGCAGCTTAGTATTTTCAAGCTCTGCACCTTTAATCTGCCGCTACGACAGTCACCATGGTTTGATGAGAATCAAAGTAATAATCTCTGTATATACTCTATCCACTTTTTAAATATATCAATCTGTAGTTATTTCAATGTTATTATACTTATTGATTTTCAATGTGAATCTTAGGTTTTATATCTGCAAGTTATGCTAAAACTGTTTGAATGGAGTTATTAAGTGTGTCAGGCCTATCCGCCTTCTTACGTAATCCGCACTGTATATAACTTTCGCGTAGCTAGTGATCACCTCATAATCAATCAAGCAATCTATCCTTGACAGGTTATGAGACCCATTTTGCGCAAATAACTGCCAATTTGGGGAATTCTTGCCAAATATGGTGTATATTAATCACTGCTCACTTCATTCAATATAATATTGTCTTATTTTATGTCAATTGATTGATTTGATGCACTATTATATTATTATTATTTTTTCTGTGTTCAATCTGTTCACTTAATGAGTGAAAGAAAAATCTACAACTTGCTAATTTTTCAGTGACTGATCACACAAGAACATGTCAATCTGCTCAATCAAGCTTATAGGTAAGAATCTCACTGAATAAGATTACTCCATTAGAAAGAAGATTAATATGACATGATGGAATGTATGATGACTCACTCACAGTCATGATCAAGTCAATTCAGTCAATCTGACTAATCTGAAAATGATCAGAGGGCTCTGAGCTCACTGACCCCCTCAGAGGCATTCAGAAGTTCCAACATTAGACCCTCCAGAACACTCAATCAGCAAGCCAGGCTGATTACAGCCTTTATCATGATGAGGCCAGTCCACCTACATTGTGTCAAATATGCTGACCTGACTCCTTCAGAAGATGAGGTGAAGATGTCTGCAGTGACTCCTAACCCATCACCAACAATCAACTCTGAAGAATTGCAACTGAGGAGATTGAATCTTGAACATCAAAAGATTGATTTAGAACTTCAAAAAGAGAAGCACAAAGAATTGCAGCTTCAACTTCAATTAAAGAGGCTCTGCACTCAGAATGACAGGGCTGCAATGCTCACAAATTCATCAGTGAGTCAAATGTCAGCATGAGATTCAAACTTGAGATTCTGAATGCAATATAATCTCTATGACCTGGATAGCTGCGTTAGCAAGACAATCAGCCAGTTCAAACAGGATACTAAATATGCCATCAAGCTGAATGCTCTGGTCAGATCTTTGAATTACCTCTCCTGGCATGTGAATATGAAGGCCAAGCTAATTGATGCTCAATGCTGAGTTATATTGGAGGACAAGCAAGTCAAAAGCCCTGATGAGAACTCTGAATAGGCTTCTTTTTGAGAGGCTAAAAATTGCTGGCTTTACACATTCATTTCAAATGCATTGGCAGCCAGCATTAGGCCCTGTTTTAATAAGTATGATGAGAGCAGAATCACTTATTCTTTTTGATATGCAGTTGAGAAGGAGTTCTTCATTCCAAGAATGTAGCTCTGCAGGGAAGCAGTCCTAGCATTTACATCAATGAGTGATGTCTAAGTCACTGACATATACATGTTTTTTGATAAGTTTAATGACATTACTATGAAATTGGAAATACTTGATATCTTACTGTCAAATGATGTGATATTTCATGTGTTCTATTCTGCACTTCTCAATATATGATGAAACTATGTGCAAAAGAAAATTGAGAAGGTACAAGAGTTCAAATCAAAGTTTGTTGTGTTGGATGTTCATTCAACCATGGAGGAAATACACTCTTGATTGAATCCTCTCAAAGAGATCAAGAAGCCTGCTCAGGCAGCTAATTCTTCAGTCAATGTGACTCAGGCTGAAATGCGGCTGCAGGTTCCAATAATAGCAACAACATCCAAAATAATTCAGCCTGTGAGGGCCAACCCAGGGGACATGGAGGCTATTGAATGAATGGACATTCAAAGTCTGACCTCCCAATCTGCTCAGAATGTGAGCATCATCATGATGAGCTCTGCTGAGCAGTCAATTCAGATAGTGCTTCTGAAGAATGAAGAATCACCAACACAGTGAGAATAGAGAAATATAACAATAAGAAGAGTAGTGAGGGCAAGAAGGCCTCATCAACTGCAAATGACAGCTCTGGGATGTTCCAAATGGCAAATCTAGTGCAGGTCATTGAGGTGCCTGTGTACTCTGCTGAATCAATCACCAACCCACTCACCATATGAGATAGTGAGGCTGGATGTCATATTGCATGTGATCAATCATGATTTTCTCAAATAACAGAGATTAGTGATTCTATGATTCAAGTGGTCAATAAGGCTATCTTGAAGGTTCAAGGAATCAGGGTCGCCTCCATCTCAGTCAGGGAAAGATTAATTGAATTTGATCACATTTATTTGATGCCAGACTTATCTGCCAACCTCATATCTGCTGGCCTATTGGAGTGCCAGAGCTATATTCACTGTGATCTGCAGGTGGATGCTGAAAATTACTTTGAGATAATAGCATCTACAGGAAATGACATCTTCTATGTGATTTTGAATTTCAATAATATATATGTCCTATCTGACACTCTTTCTATGTTCAGAGATATTATGAATGATCTGAAGCTTGAATCACTGGCATACTTGATGATTCTGAAGCCCAGGGCAATTTCAACAGATTATGATCTGAACACTGCATCACTGGGTCTTTTCAATCACAATGATGTGGAGCAGCTGATTAACCTGAAGAATTCAGATATTGATACCTTCATTTTGTCCTCACCAACCTGCTTACCTGCCATTATGCTGAAGCAGCTATCAATTGATGAGTGACATCAGTGATTGAACTATATTGGTGAGAAGAATCTAATTAAAATGTCATGAGAGCTCTGTTTTGGAATTGCCATCATCAGCTCAAAGAAACTCTCATTCTGCACCACATGTGTTAAAGTCAAGCATAAATGTGCAAGTTATAAAAATGCTCTTCTACACCATGCCACCTGCAAAGGTCTTAAGATCTGGGTGGACCTATTCAGAGATGGAGAAACACTTGGTAATGAAGAAGATACACCATCCTATATGAGTAAGAAGCTTGTAATGGTGATCATTGACAATACCACATGAATGTGATGAATCTTCCTATTGAAGTGCTGCAATGAGACTCTAAAATATATATAGATCTTCAATTAATTTATGAAGAATCTGCTCAATTGTGGTGTCACAATTATTCACTCTGACTATAGTGAGTTGAATTCAAACACAGCAGTCATCTATATGATAAATGAGGGTATTAAATGAGAATCAACCCTGCTTCATACTTCACAGCAAGATGGTGTGTCTGAACATTCTATTGATCTGATTATTGAAAAAGCCTGAATGTTATTAATAGATTCATCTGCTTCCTCCCAGATGTGAGATGAGGTGATAATTGCAGTGACTGAAATGCTTAATCTTATGTCAACATCAGTCAAGCTCTATAATGATGTAGAGGATCTGGATCTGAAGTCAATTACCTCATATGAAGCTTGGCTCAGAGCCCTGCCCTTCATACACAGAATTCACTGATAGGGGTGCAAGGCTTATTTAAAAATAGTGCTCAAGCTGAATATGAAAATGGCCTCATGATCACAGGAGCTTATATTTACAGGCTATGATGGTTTTACTAATTATAGATTGGTCAATCCTTCTAACAGTCATCTTTACACATCAAAAGATGTGATATTTCAAGAAGATCTCTATTTGGTGAATTCTTTGACCTCATCTGAGCAAGGTGCCAAGAATCTGCCTTCTGCTGTCTATGTGGCTGCAGTTGCAATCCTCTCCACTCAACATGATTTATCAACAGATGATTTCATGATGAATGAGAAGTCTCTACCTGTCCTCTCAGTATTTCTACACTCTACAAATAATTGATGGATAGACTATGAGATTACTGTGCAGATTTCAACATTTTTGATGCAGAACACTACTATCCTCTCAGGGTCCACTTTAGAGATGAAGAATCCTCCAATGCTCACTGAGAATATTACTTCAGTGGGAGAGATCTCAGTGAGAAATTTCACTGACAATTCAACTGACATCTCTGCAAACTCTGAGATCACTGACTTGTCAGTTTCAAAGAATCTCACCTGAGCTCAAGTGTCTGCAGATTGAAAATATTACTTTCATGTCTGTGTTAAGAAGATTAATCATCTCAAGCAGATTGGTGCATGGTGGCTAGTTGAAAGGACCTCAGATATGATGATTCTACATGGTCAATGAGTGTTTGACAAAAAGATTAATAATGCAGGTAGAATTGATTGATATAAGGTCTGCTGAGTAGTCTGCAGCAATTATCAAGAAAAGAGTATCAACTATTCAAAGACATTCACATCAGTTGTATCAGCTTCCACCTCCTGAGCACTTATGACAATCTTGATATTTCAAGGATGGCATGTTCTGCAGATTGACATGATTACAGCATTCTTAAATGCCCAGCTTCCCACCAATGAACATATATATATACATTAACCTGCCAGGTTCCGCGAGGAATGCAGCAATCTGGTATGCAAATTGATGCAGAGACTATATGATCTGAAGCAAGCAGCACTATTATGATATGAGAAGCTGTGAAAAATGCTATTGGAAACAGACTTCCACATCAGTTCTCATGATGCTGGTTTTTTCATAAATGACATCTGCAAGGTCTATATAATCACCTACATAGACAATATTCATCTATATGATTCAAATATATTGAATATTGAGTGGACAAAAGCCCAGATCATCACTAATTATGAGATCAAGAATGTGAGTAATTCAAACTGGTATTTGAGTATGAAGATTGATTGAGATGCTGAATCATTATTGCTGTCCCAGCCACTGTTCATAAAGAACCTGTTTGAGAAATTCTCAATGAATGACTGCCACTCAACATCTTCCTCTATGGAGGAGAATTTTGATTTCATGAGTGATAATGAAGAATTAGTTGCTTATACAGCAGAATTTACATTACATTTCTATCAATCAGAGGTTGACTCTTTGCAATATCTCACTGCCAACACACACTCTGATATAAGCTTTGCTGCTGACTTTCTAGAGAGATTCAACTCTCATTCTACCTCAAAGAATTGAGCAGCATTCAAGTGAATTCTTAGATATCTACAAGGTACACCCAACATAGGTGTGTCCTACTGAAAAGATGTGGATATAGAACCTGTGGCATTCACTGATGCTGATTGAGCAGGCCATGATCCAGGTTCCCACTCCATCACTGGATATGTCATTTATATGGCAGGAGGTCCTGTTGCTTGATGAAGCAGCAAGCAGACAGGCATTTTGAAATCATCTACTGAGGCTGAATATATCACATCCTCAGAGACTGCCTATGAGCTTGTCTGCCTTCAGGAATTGCTGGAGGATGCCAGCTTTGTACTGTCTCAGCTCAATAATCTTGATGATAATGATGACTCAATTGAATCACCAGTCAATAAGCTGATGTATATGATTTGAGCAGATAATAAATCAGTGATTGAACTGGTCAAAAGTGAGACTATTCCACACTGTTCTAAGCATATAGAGATTCACTTCCATACTCTTCAGGATCTTGTCTGCAAGAACAAGATCTCAATTGATTATGTACTGTCCACTGAGAATGCAGCAGACAGGCTGACCAAGTCACTTGAGATGACTAGATATGCCCTATGGCAGCAGATATTAGAAGACACAGTAAGCAGGTGGAAATGATTATATGAAGAAAATGACTGGTTTTTCAACAATATGGGTTTTCCAGTCAAATTATGCACTGATACCTAGCTACAGGCTATTTTTTGTATGTAATCTCGCGTACAGTTACATCAGTGAGTGGGGGTGTCAGGCCTATCCGCCTTCTTACGTAATCCGCACTGTATATAACTTCCGCGTAGCTAGCGATCGCCTCATAATCAATCAAGCAATCTATCCTTGACAAAGTGAAATTATCTTTCTTATAGCTTAATTAACAGCTTAATTAATGCTATTGATATATTAAAATATGATATATATCATAAATTTTATTCATAATGAGATTTTCACTACTTCAAAAACTGCCCTGCATATTGACGTAAAAACACTAACTGAGCCTTTGGGGAAAAAGAGACTGATTATCATAGTGTGGATGTGTGAAGTGTAATTTTTTCCTCACCATAGCCAAATGAACATGACTGAAAAATTCACACTATATATTCATTCAAGTATTCCATTGAGGGGGCTGCATGTTACCAGTAAGCTGATATTCACTCTATTCATCAATATATGATTGGTGATATATCAGGGCTGTAGTGAGCGCAGCAAGCACCCCTCGAGCATTAACTAATAATACTTTTAAAAATCATGCCAGGTAGATGTGTAACAGGTAAAAAGTTAAATAGTGGGCCACTGAGCTTGAGCCCACCTGCATTTATTTGTCTTGCCTGTTGCAGTAGCTGTTGCTGTGATTACCGCTTTGGAGATAGCGCGCCGAAGTTACCTTGGGCGCTTTTTGCACCCCAACAACAACAACCGCCACTCAATCTGTTTATTGCCGTTGCGAAGATGAAAAAGCCTGGGGCATTGTTCAAGGGAACAATGCCCACATTTTCTGCTTCTCTTCCTCTCTCATCTCCTGTCTCTCGCGCGCTCAGGTGCACTGGCCCACTCCCCCTTCTGCGGGATGGGGCCATGTTATCGGGTCTCTACACCCTATCGTGATCGTCCATGTAGCCAGTCTGCGACCCTCCAAACACCATCTCCCTGCAGGATCATCACCTGCTGAAGTTTGTGTGCTATTGGCACGAACACTCAGCCATGTATGTTATTGGCATCCCACTATTGAGCATGAGAGATATTGGTACCGCCACCTGATCTGCCTTCCTTGAAGAACCCTGAGCATGAAGCTCTGTCTCCACACAAGCCTCAATTTGCCTCAAATTTCCACTTGCAACACCCAAGATCTCACTGCTCTTCCAGCTGCGATGGCTCTTCCGGAGAGTGTGTTTGACTACAGGACTGATCCATCATTGCCCAGCACAACTAGGTAAGATGACTGCTTAGAAGTATTTCTCACGCTCCCTGTTCTCCAGTATAACACTTTTATGGATCCAGCAGTTCTTGCTGATGAAGATCCTTTTGGGAGGCCAGCGATCTTAACCATCCTGTCCAGGAAGGCGACAGCCTTACAGTCTCTAAGCCAATCCATCCATATTCTAAACCTTCTCTCTCTACGCTCTGTAACGCACCCAAGTTTCACCAAGTTTCCGGACAGAGGTTTAGCAGCTGGAATGGTAATTAATGCACAAACAGACAATGACCCTCACATCCAGTATTGCCAACAACTGCACCCCTCCCATTACAGCAGCAAGATCAGCACATCTTGCCGCAGTGGTGTGGATGAAGACGCCAACAGCAAACAGCCCAAGAGCCTCAAGCAAGAGGTGCAGCAATCAGAGAAACAGGCAGTGAAGTGGCTACGGGTTTGCCCTCGGCCTTGCCCGATGGGAAAGGTTTATTTGCTACTCTTTTGTTCTCATTTGCTCTCTCTACAGCTCAATAAATGCCTGCAGTTCCTTTCTTAGCTGATTATAGGTGCTTTGTCAAGCTGCCCACCTAACTCCAATGAGAGTGGACAGTCAGCCTTTCGCTCGGATTCTCGAGAGAAGATCGAGCAAACTTGGCGTGAGCGCAGTGAGATGAAAGGGTCATGGAGACAAGCCGTGGCGATGGCCTCCGAGTTTTGCCCTGGGCCTCTTTTGTCTCGTGTGGAATTTTCAGGTAATTAATAAACGCGTACGGAGTAAATGTCCCCACCGTTGGGTTTGATTACGTACCCCCGGGTTCTTCACCACGGCACCACTTTCGACAACACTTTTAAGTTCTAATTAGGAAGAGTATTTAGTATTTACGCCACTCCGACAAGCCGGCCAAGCCCGGAAACCTTGGGTCTTGTCCGGCCAGCTGCACCTGGCTACAGGTACAACTATTAGTTGTCCACGGAGGAAGCAATGCAGCAGGGGTGCTTGCTGGGGAGACCGATCATTCTATTCATCCTGACTTACCCCTCTTTTTACAACAAGAGCTGATGTGTACATAACACGTCTCCTCCCATAATCCAAACCATTCTTTCTCTACTCTTGACGATTCAGTCGTGAGCGCCTTCATCCAGTTACTAGTACTTCACTCATCATCATCAACTTAACATGCCGGCCAATTTGTCAATCCTCACTCTTCTGTGCTTCCGACAATCATCCTTGTTTCCTCAAGAGACTGCACATTGGGCACTGCAAGTGTAAAGTTTCAAGAAATGTTGAATGATTCTAACATTTATGTAGCCTTCTCTGGAACCCAAATGCTCCATCTGGCTCGCTTTTCCATGTCTCTAAGGAGTCACTGGCAAGCGGACAGACAGTATGCACCCGTCTCTTGTTCTCAAACACCACCAGACTGACAAATGCCGTTAATGATCTTAATCCCAGAATTATAGGCTGGTGAGAAACGTAAACCCGATGGCCTCCTCGTCGCTTCGGGCCTTAGTTGAAGTCGCCTCAGGGGTTCGGCTCACCGATCAAATGCTCGACGCGCATTGCATATCGGCTGCGCACGACCGCTCCTTTGACCTTGTCTACAACAACAGTCAGAGATTCTGCAGTCAGGTTCTGCAGCGTCTCGTTTACAACAGGGTAATCACTCAGAGCCAATTCGATGAGTTAGCTATGAAGGGATTTCAGCCGCTCGTCTAAGAGCAGGGGTGGAGTCAAGGACTTGCGTAACGCGCGCACTCGAGTTGATGGCGTGAACCAGATAGAAAGTGTTGAAGAACCCTGGTACGGTGGCACTGCGCCAATGCAGCCTTAAGAATGATCTGAGTGACATTGGGGATAAACCTGTCTCTTGTGTCAGAGATTCGTTTTCTTTCAGATGGAGAGGCAGTCCACTCACTTAGCAGAATAACTATAATTGTCAAGGCCTCAATGTCCACTGAGAGAGAAGCTGAATATTTTGTATTACCGCCCTGTTGAGCTACACTACATACTTTGTTGCTCTCATTTAAAGCACTCTGTTAATGTAGTCCTGTTATGCATGTAATGTCATCTCAAAAAACATCTCATGTACAAATTGAGAACTTGAGCAAAAGAACAGATGGAACTCATTAAGAAAAGCTTGTCAGCTCATTTGACACGAGCCTCGCCCTCGAGCGTTTGATACGGACAACAAAGACAGTACTCTTGCGTTGCGTTCGTAGAGTGATCTCCGTCCTCTCTTTCGCCAATTGCATCAAGCGCCGCAGGCCGAAGAACATCTTGCACCAGCGGAGTCACCATCTCAACACCGCCGTCCGGCTGCGGCTCACCCTCAGGGAATCATTCCGCGGCTTGCGGATTTCGTGTCTCAACGTCGTCGAGGAAGCAGTTGGCGGTCCCACCATCCCCAAAACGTGAAGAGCGTGGACTGCACCAGTCTGCTCGCGGGTGTGTAGGTCTGTAGGTCTGTGCGGTAGCTCCGCCGTTATGGAAGATGTGAAGATGGGCTTGTGAGGCTGTAGCGTTCGATGGTGCCGTCCTCTGAGAGGTGGGGATTCTCATATTAAAAGGTGCCACTAAACTTGCCAAGAACAAGGAGCACACGAAGGAGGGTTAGGAGGGCTGAATGTGTTTAGGAGATGGGCCAGCATGATATAAAGGTGTTTGATTCTTGAGTTGCTGGTAACTACATAGGTCATGAGAGGGAAGTTGGCACACGGATAAATAATGTTCAAGTGGCTTGTCTATTTGCATTAATAGAGGGTGAGCATTCTTTTTGCACATAGGCCAGGGGATAAAAGAGCTTGAAGTTGGAATCAGATTGTTGGGTTTTGCTTTTAACTAACAACTAACTGGTTTAGTTAACTAGCCAAATAACCTACCTAATTCTTATGAACATTGTTTTTGAATAGTTATCAGGTTTTTTTATCGTCTGCTGCAGCTCTATAGTTGCCCTCTGCTAACTTGTTAGAATTGTATTTTAGTTTATTTATTCTCTCTTTTCTTTCACTTATTTTCTCACGCTCATTTTGCCTCTTTTATGAATTAAATTAATTCTGGTTATATCTAGTTTCTACTTGTTAAATCTCAGTCAAGTAGCTTTCTTGGAAGATATAAAATATTATTTGGGTTAGGATTCCAGCCTTTTTCTTATCAAAATATCATAGATAAACTTGACACTCAAAGTTTTCTGTCACCCTTGTGCTTTTTCAGTAACTGCTTAGCAGCGAGCTGAGCCTTGGAGTGAATTTGGCACTATCTTGGGTAGATCCTCTCGGGTGAGTAGTTTTGCTTTTGATATTGCATGCATTATCACTGTCCGCTCTGCCTTTGTGAGTTTGTAAGGACTTTAAGAGAAAACTTGGCTATCTGAGGAGATGTCTACCAGGAGATTTGCAGTCCTCATACCTGTCATGTGTGCCAGACTACTCATATAATAATCACCCATTAACTCTCAACATCGCTCATATTCTGGCCTCACCACGTACCAGAGCTCATCATAAAACTACCAGATGAGAGCTCTCAGGAGGGAGAGTCTGGCCACTCTCCCGAGCCTCCCTCTGCCAACAGGACCGACCATCCTAAACATTGCATGTCAGTTTTTCATTCATTCTCCCTCCATCATCTTGAAGCTCAGCACTGATGAAGGCGAAGGCATCATGACCGTACTCACCCGTACGATTCTAGGCCCCTGTGTTCCCGTGTGTTTGAGTCGTCGCGATTCCGGGAATGGCTTCCGACATTCTGACATCCAACCGTCCCCAACAAGGACTTGTACTTACACATCAGCCGGGCATCGCCGTTAGTTGAGCTCTGGCCTGCACTCACCTCTTCACAGCGTAAAACTGTCAAGAGAGAGCTCAGTAGTCTTCTCATACGCATGCGTGCGCATCCCTTTTTCTACTACGGTCGTCCCTCTCAGCAGCCGCATCTTCTTTTCTCAATATATGGCTCAGAGATGCACGGAATACTGCGACTCTCGCTCACAGTGGGATGACTCACGCGCGCTCACGCACTACACACCGCTGCTTTAGACACGAAACATGCAGTCGCTCTTGAAGAAGTGCAGCGCAGCACGAGTGGCACAGATGACTGGGATCGTCCTGTTCCCACGCATTTGGGTTTGTCCGACCGGAACTGCTATTTATTGATATAAAAGATGCTTTTGATCATGCCTCAAAAAATAAAATGATCTCAATTCTGCAAGGTTTGAAGTTATCAAAGTCTTTGATAATATAAATCATCCGTTTTATAACAAAAAGAAGCATATAGCTTTTACTTAATATACTAAAACAGAAAAAAACTAATGTTGAAATAAAAATTTATCAAAAATCTTTATGTTATGCCAAGACTCTCTATACTAGCTCCTTGCCCTTACACTGCTTATCTCACACTGCTTACCACACTGTTAAATAAAGCACTTACTTCATGAAGAATCAGATCACTGCATTACTAATTCTTCATTTCATGAAAGATTAGAGATAAAATCTATTGCTACTAATTCATATATATAAACATTCTGAATTCTTAAAGTTTCTTCAAGAAATTCAGTGATTAGCTACTATTCAATTCTACACATACATTTCATTCATCAGTATTCTTCTCTCTCTGTAGTGCTTACTGCATCTATACATCTACTCTTCTACAATTTTAGTTATAGAGCTTCTTATGCTTTTTTTTGACACTCAGTTCATTAATTCTAAATGTTCTCACACTTTAATTTCATTTATTTTATATGCTATATATATATTCAATCTACTCAAAAATAAGAATATATATATAGTACAATCTTCTAGATATGTTGATAATATAAATCTTATTATAAGCTTTAAAATCTACTCAAAAAATACTATAAAAATATAGAAAGAGCTGCATAAAAAATCTTTGAAAAAGAAAATAAAATTTAATTCAATTTAATATAAATAAAATTGAATCAATTCACTTTTCTTAAAAAATATAAAGAAGACAGAATCATTACTTTTTAAAATAAAGTTATGAAATTTAAAAACTCAATGAGATGTCTGAAAATTTGATTGGATTCAAATTTTAAATTTAAAGTTCACATTCAAAAAAGATTAGCTCAGACTGAAAGAACTTTAACAAAAAATTTATATGTTTATTTTTCAAAACTTCAAAATAAAGCTTTAAAAATAATGCTAAATGTATTAAAAATATCTTATATTAGATTAGAGTAATAAAAATATAGATCTCAATTTCATCATCAGATATTCAGATTATTTATTTTAAATAAAAATATTTATTTTATACTCATTAAATATATTTGATAAAAATCTCAATTCTGTTAAAATTTAAATTAAAATGAATACTCTGAAAATTCTAAAATGATTTTTTTTCTCAGCTTTTAAAATATATGTAATAATTAAAATTAATTATTAAGCTTAAATGTAAAAAATATAAATCACATTGAGTTTTATTTTTGAAAAAAAAAAAATTAAAATTATTAATAAATATTTCTATCAAAAATTTTTTTTTAAAAAAGATAAAGAATGTATATATTCAAAAACTGTAAAAAGATTAACAATGAAAATTCTTTAATAATATATTTAAATGAATCAAAAAGCTAAAAGATTATCTGACAGCTGATCAACTTTGATATACTTTAAAATATTCTCAGAATATAAGTTATAATCTTGAAATTCTAGAAAAGAATACAAGATCTATAATTCTGAGTAATTTGCAATTCAAAAAACATTTATACTTATTAATAGACTTGTTTTTGAAGAATCTACTATCAGAAATATATGAATCTTTTTATACTGTTAAGCAGAAGGTGAAAGACTTAAAATTATAAAATTCAAATTGATTAATTCAACTTAACAAATAGTGAAAAAAAAAATTAAATTAAAAGATAAATATATTTAAATTTACTTATTTTGAGTATCAGTTCATATAGACATTTAGAAAATGAAAAAGCAGACTTAGCAGCACAAAGTAATACTGAAACTTAAATAATATAAAAAATTATCTTCTGATCTTATATTAATAAATAGATTTAGAAAATCATTTTAAAGGGCTAAGCTCCAACTCTTCTTATACTCAGGCTTCACCTTCGTACTATCGAGGCGGCGCTATCGAGGCGGCTCCTCTACTCTATTCATATAACCTCTTATTACGGAAGCTCCGCCCTCATGCTTCATATTACTGAGGCAGCGCCTTCATCATCCTCATATAAGTCTCTAACTACCAAAGCTCCGCTCTCGGCGCCTCTACCACCGAGGCGGTGCCTCAATTATCCTCGTATAAGCCCCTTACTACTGAAGCTCCGCCCTTTATTAACAAAGCCTTATCTCTACATGATCTGTCTTTTTTTCCTTCTCTGACGATTTTTTCTTGTTTTCATACGCGTTAGTTATCAACTGTTCTCAGCAACTAGTTTGTTACAATCATGTCTCAATAAATAAACTGAGCTTTGAAAAATAGAAAAAAAATTGTTCAATATATAAAATATAAAATAAAATCAAAATAGAAATTTTTTTTAATAAAGTATAAAATACTTTCTCTTTTATAATACAATTAAAATTTGAATATGATTATTTTAAATTTTATTTAAAAAAATTTAAGATTTTATTTATATAAATATAATTTTTATAATTTAGTTAAAAATCTAAATTATATTTTAATGAACTGTTTACTGCATATTGATATTAGAAAGAAATTAAAAAAAAAATACTTTATCAGTCAGTTAAATATACTCTTTTTCTTTAAAACTGAACTGAGAATAAATTTTTGATTTACTATATAGAGAAAAAAACTGCCTCTAAAAAATAAATTTTAAAATCAGATAAAATTCTTATACATAATTAATAAACATTAAAGCTTAAATATCAACTTATTCTAGATATTTTTTTTATTACTATTATTCTTTCTATCATCAGTTTATTATTATATATAATTTTTCTTTGATATTATTGTTCTCTCTATTTGAAGTTTATTGTTAAATATCAAAATTATTGAAATTCTCTTTTTTAAGATTTTAACACAGTTATTTTTTCTTTTATACTATTTTTCTTTACTAGTTAATATATATTTTTATAAATTTTTATCAAAATAAGTATATATAACTGTAGTTTTTATGATATATCTATTTAAATACTGTATTATTTTGAGATAAAACTATACAATTACATGTTCTAAATTATATATATCAGTTTTTCAAGAGAATCAAATCTGAATATAATTAGATAGATATTTTATATAATATGTAATGAATTTTTGAACTTATTTTTCTCCCACAGTAGACTCAACTAAAGTAGAAAGTAGTATATTCACATATTTCATACTTTTTCAATTCAAGAGGGCTGGCCTCTCTCATTCATGAAGAGTATTCATTGAACTAGAGATTCTTCTTCTGTCAAAGTCAGTTTTTGACAATTTGATTGCACATTCATATGAGAAGCTCGACTAGCTAATCTATAAACTAGAGTAGAATAAGAACCATTAAATGATTTAGTAATAGTATATTTGAATGAAATTTGTTTAATTTTATAAATATTAAAAATTAGTAAGAGTTTTCTTCTTGATTAGAAACTTAATTTTTTGATTTGAGAGGCATATTGAATTATTTGATAAATATGAGTGATTTGAGATAAGAAAACTGTTCACTCAGTGTCCTTATTCACTCAGTGATCAATTACATTCTATGAAGATAAATTGGAGCTTGCTACTGTCAAAAATTGTATTATTATAATATATTTATATAAATTATACAACTTATAATTCAAAAAATTATTTAATTTTTATAGATTATTATTATTATTTGATATATAAATTATGATGATTGGAAGTTTTTTTATATTTTATTTTATTAAAAATTATAGAAATTAAAAAGTTTAATAAAAAAAAATTACTAGTAATTAAGAATTAACACATCAGCTTTTAAAGATATTATTAATATATAAAAGAGAATTAAAAGGTAATAATATCTATTATGATAAACTATTTATAACTGTTATACATTATACAAAAAGCTGCTCTATGTCTGTTGTAATTTAATTTTAATTGATTAATGATTGTTATGAGTGTGGATATTTTGGGTTAAAATCTAAACTGGAGTGGCCCATTCGCTTGAGATAATTACCAAGTCCCGAACAAAGGCTGTGTGTGCTAGGGACATTCTAATATCCCTTTCCCCGTGCATGGGTTGCGCTGATACTTAGCTGGTATCAAATTGTGGCTGCGTTGGCCGTCGACTAGTCCGTTGTGTATTAAGGGCTGTGATGTTAAAATAACCGATATTAAAAAATCGCTATGCTACGAAACTCATTCAACCAAGCTACTCAAGCTTATCTGCCCTGAAATGCTGAAATTGAAATACTCCATCAGTATACATAATCCATGAAATCTTTCGTTGAATGTTTGGTTGAATCGGTCCTAGCTATCACGTGTATGGATGACTCAGCACCCGTAATCACCCGGCGCGTGAATAACCCGGGTTCTGATTGGCCTCGGCGCAGGTACAGCCAATAACAGGCGGTAAAATAACCATCAGTCATCTTGCGGTGCGGGTTTAGTGCGTCATTCCGCGGACTGGCCCTGTTTGGCTGCTCTCTACGTGTTGGACCGGAGGAAAAAAATTTCTGATTCTTGAATCTCAGAGAAGTATTTTTCTATATCCAACACACCTTCATTCACACCGGGCATTGGAAGTCTCCTTGTAACATAGTTCTGCTCCTTCTTCGTCTCTCTCTATCTTGCATATTATTCCTATCTATCTCCGTTTATATATATCATCTTATACTCTATATATAGAGACTTTGATTTCTTCCTCCCTTCAACACATATATAGACCCTTTTTCTCTTTTTATCAACAAAATGGGCAAAGACAGCTTCTCTCCTGGTATGTGCCTCCCTCCCCTGCCGCTGTGATGTTGTTCATCTTCCCCGTGCTGTGTTGGGCCTTCCTGCAGAGCCTCAGCCCATTTCTTTGTGTTCTCCTGCTGCTGCTCTGGTTGCTGCTCTGGTTGCTGCTGCTGCTGCTGCTGCTGCTGCTGGTGTTGTTTGATCTCAAAGATGCTGCCAACCACCCATCAAATGTTGGGGTGCTATGTTACGCTCTTCATTGCACCCGGAGCAGTCTTATCTTCAATCCTATCACACTGTCCTTGAGAGTAAACAAGATCACCTTTATCTGCGCTGCAACATCAGCACCAAAAAATCAACAACACAAGCCGCGTCTGCATGTCTTCACCCCTGGAATCATCCCCTTCCCACCCCCCCAACCCATCTATAAATCAGCTCTCTTCCCGCGCAATATATTCTTTCCTCTCTTTCCTAAACAACTACGTCCTCCCTGTGCCCCACAACATCTGCAGCTCAATCCGTCGCCAGATCTTCCACCCGAGGCCATCCCCAAGAAATTGCAGAGATCGAACAACATCCAACAACAGCAACCATGAGCCTGGAGATGACGATGGCGTGCATGGTGTACGCGATGCTCGAGCAGGAGGAGCTAAACGAAGAAAACGAACGCAAGAGAAAGCTGAAGGAACTCGTTCGACTGCATCCGGAGCTTAAGAGGCCGACTACTAATTTTACCCCTCTTCTCAATCCAGGTGACGCTGCTAAGGGTGCTGGTCTCTTCAAGGTATGCGCGCGCCTTTTGTTTCTTTTCTTTTCTTTTCTTTTGGTTTTCTTTTATTTTTTTATTTTTCTTCTGAGGTTATATACAAATACTCTACGAAGACACGCGCTGACATTGTGTGAAACCTCACGTATAGACTCGCTGCGCTCAGTGCCACACCCTCGAGGCTGGCGGTGCTAACAAGGTCGGCCCCAACTTGCACGGACTTTTCGGCCGCAAGAGTGGTACTGTCGAAGGGTACTCCTACACCGACGCAAACAAGCAGAGAGGTGTCGAGTGGAACGAACAGTCTTTGGTATGTCATACTTCCCGGGCACATGGCTCATATCTTGCAACAAAAGGACGCGATTAACGAGTTATTGGCTCCAATAGTTTGAATACCTTGAGAACCCAAAGAAGTACATCCCTGGCACCAAGATGGCTTTCGGTGGCCTCAAGAAGCCCAAGGACCGCAACGATCTGATCACGTATGTAAAAAAAAAAAAAAAAAAAAAAAAAAAAAAAATCCAGTTTTATCTATATTTTTGTTTGTGCTGCATTCGAGACGCGACACTAATCTCGTCCACCCCGTGGATATAGCTACCTCCAAAACGAAACCAAATAAAACAATCTTCCTCCTAATGAATTACCTCTCTCAATCTTCGTCCACGCTCAACCTAGAACACACTCAATCCCGATGATCAACAGTATGCGCACTTTGCTCTTCTGTACATTTTTATGAGCGGCTTGAAATTCTTTAATCTCCCCACCGTTTTCCCTCTACCGTCATGTTCTAGAAAAGAGAATACCCTACCTTTTCCAACTTTCTTTTCTTCCGCGTCAAACGTAAAGATAAAAAGAGAATACCTGTGCCCGTTTCGCGAAGAACTTCGTGGTGTGTCTTTCTTTTTTATAATTCAATGACCAAAAAGGGAAAAAAAACCTCCACTGTAACAATATTAAAATGTTTTTTTTTCTATCCTCGTTTTCTTCTCTCCTCTTGATCATGGTGGATTCTGTGTGTGCCTGTTCTCTCTAACTCTATCGTGGACTTGATGCTTTCTTCTTTTGTCCTATTTTCTCCTTCTCGACGGGTTCGTTTATGTGTGTAATGCTTTCTCCGTGGGAGAACAAGGGTTTGCAGAAGAAAAAATGTTATACAACCCCAGAGTCAAGTCGGGAACAGAGAGCTGAAGACAAAATTCGCCAATGGGTGGGATGTTGAAGGAAGTGGAGGCTATGATATATTTTTTTTTCTCTTGTTATGATTCTCTTGCGTCCTGCATGTTGTAATTTCTAGTATTTTTCTTACACAGCAGTGTCGTTTTGTGTATTCCTTTCCTTTTACGGGTTAGATGGGATAGATAGGATATCAATGGGCAAATATCTCCTCTCTTTTACATGCTTTCTACTCTACTATCTTGGGATATCGTCTCAGGGTCTGTGTTTGTGTTTTGTGTTTTCGTGGGTCGTCTGCCGGCATCTTGATTGATTTACTACGGAAGTTTTCCACTCCGTGGAAAAGTGGGTTTGTATTATCCGTGTCGACGTGTCATGGAGACGCTATTGTCATTACAAGTTTCTCTAGTCCCAAGCGGTTTGTTTCCTGCTGCAATCCTGGCTCGAGTTGATATTTGAGGATCCCGAATGGGATTCATTGTAAAATGTAATGTTATTTCATTTTTACACACCGCATCTCCGAATATTTCAGAAATTAACTTGCAAAGAACAATGGGGGTGATTTCAATTTTCACTCCTCTCTATCCAAGTTGTATATGCTTTTCCCCCATATCGTATACAAAACTTATCTAGATAATCAGCACCCTCTCTGACAGAGCCCGCGCGACTCATGCACCATTGGCTATAGCGAATGAGAAGTTTCACGCGTCTAGGAATATTATCCAAACACGGGTAACGGAGCGGTCAACGGAGGGTAGGACGGACACGACAGTTCGATGATGGGTGTGCGTAGTCACGCATACTAAACCGAAGTGCAAGTAGTTACTTGGGCAAAGGGGTTGATAAAAGGGCTGTCGGGCTAAGGACTAATATCAGAAGTACTTGCTTATCAGGTAAACCCTCCGTCCTGTATCTTTTATATTCATTTCCTCGGTTTTGTTTAAGCTTTTGTTTCGCATCTCAACTATGATTGAAACACAATGTGGTTTTCTGGGGCGAATTGAACCCCGCGTTTATAGTTATGCAATCGATTTATCTGCTCGCACGGCCGCGTGCTGAGATCGAGAGATTTTCAAGATTGAGTTGGCATCTCTGCGCGCAAAGTGGTTCAAAGCTATGCTCAGCGAAACGTCAATCTATAGTCCATGTATATATACACGTTGCATATATACATGCTAACCTGTCTTTTCGAGCTACTCGCCACTCTTAACTTCACTCTCCTTTACCCATCTCCATTTGGAGTGCCAGGTGATCTGTCTCACGGATTTCCCCATCGGCCATTCGACGTTACGCAGAGAACCTTATTGGATTTTGCCTCTTTTATATCCCTATTCCAGCTGGTTACCCCCAACGTAACTAGCCCCAAAGGAAATCTCTAGCATTGGCTTCTTCATGTCTCACAGACGCGGGAAGTCTGTCAATCTATATGCAAATATGCAGGTACTGTACCATGGAATGGGAAATGCATGATCGTCACACAGGCGACGAGGAGAAGCGGCAGATGGGCTGAAAGAGAAGCATGAGAGAATATGGTAGCGAGAGATGCTTGTCGGCAGCTCTTAATCGCTGAACGAGAGTAGCAAACGACAAATGTGATGAATTGGTGTTGACCATTCATAGAAACGAATCTGGACGCAAGTAGCCCTCGACCTCCTCACATTGTTCTGGCGATTGATTGCGTGGAATAGGAAGCTGGAGGAACAGTGCTATTATCTCAACAAATCAGGAAAATATTTCAATTCTCAGGTTCCTGCCCGTCCTTTTACAAATCAGTGATAAAGAAACTGCACAATTAGCCACTAAACAGTCAACAATGAAGTTCCCGCAGGCATCATTTCTCGTCCTCCTCGTCAGCGGCGCTGGTGTCTCCGCATCGCCCGCGCCTGATACGCAAAGCTTCAAGCAACGAACCAGCCACCAACAAATGTGTCCAGTTGGATGCATTCTGTCATGGCGGGAGTAAAAACCCGATTCACAGCTGCTACGGGGAAATGCGCTGTGAAGGCAATGGCTCAAAGAGAGGTGTAAGCACTCGGAAATGCACATGTATCTTGATTTACGAGAGGCTTTAGCGAAACGAATTCGTATTTCTTTTCGAAATAACGAGTCCGAGGAAATTAGAAAATAATAATGATGGAGACGGCTGACGAGCAGAGCTTTATGCACTGGCTTCGGGCCAAACCATAGACATGCAATGCCCCAAAAAAGAAGCTCGAGTCTACCCTAGAGCCCAGGGAGTGCAGGGCAGAGGACAAGCTTTACGAGGGACCGGGGGACAGGCGCAGCTGTCCAGGTCTGTCCTGTCAAAGATTTTTCAGAAGAAAATACGCAAGTTCCGTTATTTATTGATGATATTTTCCGCCCGCTGTCTTCCCCCAATCTTTCGGCATGATTCTTGACTTATTTTTTGTTCAAACAATTCGTAGAGTATGGGATCAAATGTATGGCGCCAATTCCACCAAGCGATAACCTGAGCCTGAGTAGGATCCCGAGGCCGAGATACTGACACTAGAGACTGGCATTTTCCTAACGAGAAACACTTGATCGTGAGGCGATGCCGAAAGATCCACCGGAGGGTGAGGCCCAGACTATCGGTAAAGACAAACCAACCGATAAGTGGTCTTGCCAAGGGAAGAAATTGGGGGATAGCCAAGAACCGTTGCTGCAAAGGGTTGAAATGTGAACGGCAGGCAAACGGCGAAAGTTGATATATATTTGATCCCTCCTTCCCCCATTTTGCTCGCGCTTGTCATCCATAAGTTTGAAAGGAGAAATGGCCAAAGCGTTAAGTGAGCTAACGGGTATATCCGCACTCCTCATTCAATCTGCGGTTTACCTGGATGGAATGTATCAACGCATGAATGGCCTGTCCTACCTAACTCATCTGCCTTGCTGAAAGAACTCTCGTCCCGCGAAGAGAGACAGCTGAGTGGTTTTAGGCAACTGGAAAGCGGAGAGGGGTAGTGGACTGTTCGTTGAAGCCAAAGATTCTTTCTGTTTTGTTAGTTTTGGGATAGGCATTATCGAAAGCGCAAATGAGCATTGGAGAAGGGAGTGCTTTTGGCTGGTTGAGTTTATTGAAGGTTTTCCTTGTGGTCATTCTCTAGATCTAGAAATAAGAATATTATCGCGAGCTCTCTCGAACTCTTGAAAAGAAATCCATTTTGTGAGGTGGTCAACATACATGAAATAATAAACCAACCCTGCGATGATTGATACTTCGCATTCAGCGTACATCCGCATTTTGCTATTGTGCGTATGCAACCAGACAAACATGGGGGGTATATAGGCGGCATCTGCCTAATAGTCATCTCAAGGTAGGCGTTTATTCATTGTATGAAGAAGAGGGGATGGGATGACGTTTATATATGCCTCCATTCCGTGGCGCAACATTGCAGTAATCGCGCAAGATATGTCCAATAACAATAGCTAGGGCTCAAGCTGTTGGTTTCGTATCCACTCGATTGAGAGAATGACAACATCGTGGGGTATATGACTCCGCGGCTCCGCATTTCAACTAGACGCCTTCTGATCCCCCCCTCCTTCTCTCTTGAAAATAAGACGTCCGGATTAAGCGACAATGAAGGGTTGGTATTATCCCTTAGGTACCGAATCTGAACGATGAAGATGCACCTAGAGAAGGACATACATTATCTTTTTTTTTAGTTGAAAGTTTTCCCGGTATATGATATTTAGTAAAGAATAGTTGAAAAAAGCAATTCAACCTCAATTAGAATCCACGGGTGCCGTTTTGGAAACCAAATGAGATTGCTATCGATCAGCTCCATCCTAGTTATGACTCTCCAAGGTAGTCACACTTCCATTCGCGACGCCATCTCCTTGCGCCTTGCAAAGTAAATATATCTCGACCATGACAGGGGCTATAGCAATAGGGAAGGTTCATTAATGACGTCATTCATTTCACCGCCCAACCATCGCATAAAAATGCACAATTGGAAGCAAAAGAAAGACTGTATCCATCATCATTTGAAGCGTTTTGTGGGTGGGTGAAGGGTGGTCGAAACTGTTTCTCCTGAAAGATTAGAGATTTAGAACTCCCAAGATTAAAAGGGTCAGCAACTGGTAATATGAAACAGAAATGGCAGTTCATCCCTTTTGGAAGAACGATTGCCTTTTGGAAAGCGGTATGGCGCTTGATCTGGGGTTTGATGCCCCGCAACATGTATGTCAATGGCTTAGACTCTAGGTGGGCCCATGGCAACGACTGCACTGTTGGTCTCAGACGACTTTCAAACTCTAGGAATCCCTCAAGGGTTCAACAAAGGGTCATTTGATGTTGCTCCGTACTTGCGTACGGAACCTCGGTAGTCTTGGTCTGTGATGTGCCAGTTGGTGATTGGACCAGCCACCAAGTTTTCCAAGGTTCCCACCCTCGGTCCTTAGATTGGGATTGAAATGGACCAATGGATGGCTGCTGCTATTGCGGGGCCTTGATCCAAGCTTTTCTCTCTGCTTGTGAACATGTTGGTGTGTGAGCAACTTTGGCTTATCGAACTGAGGGCAATTAGGAGGAGGAGATCTCTGGTGTGGGATTTGCTTGTCCCCTGGTCCCTGGTATACAGCGTGTGAAGTCCGTATGTGCTGCAGGCCATTGCTGACAAGTTATCTGGATTGGGCGGTGCCTTGCGCGCCTGTGTCTGTTGTCTCGAGTACATGCAGCAGAGGCTGTTCTATTGGCTGACAGCGGTTAGTTTGCTAGTGTATCCATGCCGGCGATCCCAACACAAATACCAGGATCCACTCCCCTTCTCGACGCTATGCACACGGCGAATATGCTGCATTGTGTGAATTACAGGCGCTAATTTTGGCTTGTGGAAGTAAACTTTACGTGGTGGCATTTGGAATTACTAGCGTATTTCAGCATATTCAGGTTACATCCCCACCGCATCGCCCAGTACTTTCTCATCCTCGACAACTCCTGCGAATGGCATGTTAATATTGCGATTGTCGAGACGAACATCTGGAGAAATCTCGCACTGCCCTGGCTGGTGTCGTTCATTCACACACTTAGACCGCGTCCACGCGAATCTGCGACTGTCGCCTAATTGCTAGCCAGTAGCGCGTTATAATTAACATATTAGGCTCAGCCTCATAGAGAGCAGATAGCCAGTTCAGATCGCAGGATTGAGAGAACTTAACTTTTTCTTTCTATCGCATAATATATTCTTTGATTGACAGAGACTATCCGGCTGTCTGTCCATATCCTTCCAACAGAATCCTCAGCATTCTCTCTCGACTTGGCGATCCGGCTGCATACCAGGCCAATACGCCGCCCCACGCCGTTGGGCTAAAGCCGATTGATTGACTGTCAATCTCCTCTCGAGCGCATCACGCACAACCTCTCCCAGTTCTTTATCTTGGGAAATATTGTGTCGCAAAGCTCAGCAGTATAGGAGCAACCATTTTCTGGCCTCCCACAAGGGGCCAAAAACACCATCATGTCTCCCAACCGTCTTGAGGAACTTGACAACGTCTTCGACGACCACCCTTCACTAACCGCCTCCCTCGAGGACTTTGAAGACTCTTCTCGCCCATCACCCTTCTTTGGCTTGCCATCGCAGCACTCTGGTTTCCGTTCTGAAGACAACGATGAACACGAGCCAGATACAGACTTAGATTCAAGTGCCGGCGACCCATGGACTCCACCGGGTTACAGGCAGCGGAGATACATTTTAAAACAGCAAAATTTTCCACCAACCGCTGGTAGCGCATGGTATCGGCATCAGCCGTATCTACGGGACAAACCAGATCTAAATCCTCCCTGTGATTGCAGTCCGTTGCGGTCAAGGGAGGTTAGCCCGCAATATGAGGATGCGCTGGAGAAACCGCCTGTGAGCGGGGATGATGATGTTGCTGACTTAACAATGCCTGCAAATATACCATTACCTGTGGGCATAGATTCCCCATTAAAGGGCAGGTCGCCTAGTCCCGCGCCACCGACAAAGCGCGAGGAGAGTCCCTGGAGAAACAAAGAGAATCATGTCAATAGCGACGAGCTTGAACTGGTGCCGCAGGACCTTTCTCCAGATTCGTTCACAAATTGTAATATATATATTTTCCTATTTTCCTTTAAGCAAAATACCCTTTTTCATATCAGTTACATCTATTGTTCATGTACTCAAAATACATGATTTACTTTCCGCATCTTGAAACTAACACCAATTCCCAATTGTAGACATCCGCTTTGCGGTGCGCGCAGAGGTTCAGCATCGAGAACCCTTCCTTGCATTCTTCAATTTCATCACCCAAAAGTTAGATTCAATGGTTAAGAATCGCACGAACACTGCTTTATCCTTAATAATAGGCCTCTTATCCTTCACAATTATCCGCGCCCTCTTTCTGCCACCTATCCCTCTCCCAGTCCCCGACCTCGTCAAACTCTCCGGCTTAGCCCGCTCCTTTGAGCCGTTAATTTACTACTCCGAAAATGGCGTCCAGCAAATCGGCGCACTGCAAGAAACCGGCGTCGCCGTCTGGGACCTAGGAGAATCCGTCCGCGGCACAAACATGACCAGCGCTCCCATCATCGTCCGTCAATTAGACGAACTTTCCGAATCCCTGAAGACATTATCATTAGAACTAACGCGCTTCTTCGCCAACGTGGACGCAGACATCGACTCCATTCTCATCGTCATGGACTGGGCAAAGCGCGAACTAGAAACCCTCTCTTCACAACCTGCGCACTCCCTCCCCTCCATCTTCTTCGACAACCTCCACTCCTTCCTCTCACGCCTCGGTGCACTAGAGACCACCACAACAACCTCACCAGATGGCAATGAAGCGCCACTCCCCTCCCCAACCCGCCTGGGCTCCTTCATCACCAAAGTCTTCGGCACAACCCGCTCGCAACGCACACACCGCACCCTCACACATACCTTCTCCGAATTTCTCGCCGTACAGGAAGAGTCCATAAACAACGAACTGACACATTCGACCGCCCTCTTCGCGCTCTTTGAGGCTATAGACCGACAGTTCCTAAACCTCCAGCGCACCGTCGTGCGCGAATCGGACGCTCAGGAGCGCGCAGAGGGCGAAATGCTCTCGTCGTTGTGGACGCGTGTTCTGGGACCCAACGCCGTCGCGCTACGTAAGTATGAGAAAAACCGCCAGCTGCTGTCATCCGTGCGGCAGCGGACGGTTGCCAACAAGCACCTTCTCATGGACTATCGTGGCAAGCTGTTGACATTAAAGGTGAATCTGGAAACTTTACGGAGGAAATTGGTTAGTCCACTGGTCAGGAGGAATGATTCGGTGACCTTTGGGCTTTTTGGAGGGAGCAGTAGTGGTGAGGGGGAGCTGGCGGGAAGGGGTCTTGCAGGGAGTGCGGCGCAGGGGTCTGTGGAGTTGGTGGTTGAGAGGCAGATTAGGGGCTTAGAGGGGGCTTATGATTATTTGAAAGGGGTGAGAGAGAGGCAGAAGGCGAAGTTGATGGAGATGGTTTACGGGGCTGGAAGCCGGAAGGTGGGGAGTGCGAGTGGGCTGCTAGATGGGATTGCGGGAGTGGGGGGAGGAGCTGGCGGTGGAGCAACTGGGGGTGGAGCAGCTGGGAGCGGAGATGGCTGAAGTTTTAGGTAAATTTTAAGTCATTCTTATTTCATTTGTTTACTTATTTCTTCACAAATCTCTGCTTTTCCTTTTGGATTTGCTTTTTAATCTTCTGCTGCCCTGAATGGGTGTTTCTAGGATTAGGGTTCCTTTTTTTTTTTTTTTTTTTTTGGCTTCTTGATTGGGAGTGCGTTGGGGGGGAGTCTGTCGGTCGGACTGGCTTTTCTTTCATTTCTCCACTTTTCATTTCCTTTTACCCTTCCGGATTGGAGTTGCACTGCTTTGCTGCGTTTCCTTTTCTTCGTCGGTTCTGTATTCTCCACGTATGTTTGTCCCTTTGTTTTGGTCGTATTCTCCACATTGCGCCTACATCAAGGACGAAGAAGTATCCCGTATCACTCGCTAGCAGCATATCTCTCACCCGATATATGTGATATGCTTGGAAATACTTGTACAGCCCATGTATGCATCTACATACATGCATACATACACACATATCTTAGAAACATCATTTCGATCTAGCTATTGGAATAAAGCAAATAAAACATAAAACATAAAGGGAAAACAGATTTACAGCAGTAATCAAAACCATGGATAGTGTATACTACATACCTTGCTCACCATGAGCCAGTTGGCTGTAGTTCTTGGATCACTCTACCACCATACAAAAACTTAAAGCAGAAATCAAAGCTGTCTTAAAATCTCAAAAAACGCCCAACAACACCACCTTACAGAAAGTACCTCACTTATATGCTCTTCTCTACATCCTGCAGCGTACTCGTTATCTATGTCGTCCTCTAGGATCTTGATCCTTTCCTCATGACCTTTCCGTCTGTTCTTCATACTCATCCACCACTTAAGAAATCAAAGAGCTGCAATAACGTTGCACAACCAGGTTGCAGGAAGGATGATGCCATCTGAAAAGAATAAAGCAAAATCGCCGTGCAAAACCTTTGATATTGGCCGTAGTGGATTTTACCGGAACCCCTACGCATGACGAGATTAGCAGCAGATGCCATCTCAACGACCAACGTACAAAAATTCAAATGCTAGGCTAATACCTTCTTCAAATTTTCAAGCCTCTTGTAATGTTCTTGAATTGAGCAGAATCGATGCCATAACTCAACCATTCTTCGGAGAGTGTCTCTCATAGCAATATAAACTAGGTAACTACTCGAGAGAATAAATATTCTTGCACATCTGAAAATTTTGTTAAAATATCATTTCAATGGAATTAGAGCCGATCTTGGAGGTTTCACCGTCCAAAGCAAGCCAAAGCTTGCACCGAGTTAGGGCTTGGGATAACTAGTTATCTATTTCAGGAAATATTCAACGACAATCCCAAGTACTGTGCCCCTGGACCGCACCTTGCAGCACCGAACAACCTCGTATTTCGTTTCGATTCGGAGATATGAAAAGCATTCTAATTGTTGTCAAACTTGGATCAGAGTTAAGAGGTAACTATGGTTACAGGGCTCTTGTATTGTTGGTTCAGATCACTCTGATAGCCAATATTGTGGAATTTGCCTCCATGAAACGGGGATACCCATCCATCTTTTCCTCTTGGATCATTCATTCCGTCTACAAAGAGATCCATGGACGACGCTGAGACTGAGAAAGGGGGGGCAAGATTGAGAGTTTTGCAAGACATAGGAGCGGGGAGTATGTGTAGGTTGGAAACAGGGGAAGCATGGGTGGGTGAGTCCGTGGGTGAACTTTAGGTCGAACCCTAAGGAAACAGAGTGAGAGAAAGGGAGGAGGGGGAACAAGGGGTTTTATAAGACTAGGGGTTTATTAGACGGGTTTTGAATAAAGATGTTTTCATCATGTGGAGGAAGGAAAAAGGAAAATACTTTGAGACTTGCATGATGTGCATTCACTTTTGAAACATTCATTTGGTGAGGAAGAATGCTCCATTGGAGAGAAATCAATGGTGGTTGAGGAGTAATTCTGGATATGGTGGATAGCTCATGGCCGTATAGGATTTTGGTTGTCATAAAAAGAAAGCGAAAACCAACCACAATCGATATTAAATATAACCTCCCCGCTCCCCCCACCCAACCCCCCTCTTTCGTTTCTGTAACCTGACCTCACAAGCCCTGAATGGCAAATATAACAACGAACTAACCGCCAACGCCATCTCAAACCCAATATCCCCCGTAGTCTCCGCAATTGGCCCAATAAACCACGTCTGTGACATACACGGGATCACCAACGCAAACGATAACAACCCCGCCCCCAGCGCTGCAATCCCACTCGGTAGCTGCGACCCCACATCCCAAATCGCATGGTCATACGACGCATAATTGCCATGACGAATCACGAGATGTTCAACCGTCACGATGGCGAAGAAAGCCGCAGACCAATAGGCAATTACACCTATGAAATTCTCGAGAGAGGAAAAGAACCTTGCCGCAGCGCGAATGGAGACTGGGATGACGATGGCAGCGAAGACGACGGCGAATATTGCGCGTGGAATGCGGACGAGGATGGGGAGTAATATTTGAATGTTTAGTGTTATGCTGTAGATAGTTGCGGCAATGTTTCCGAGAGCGGAGAAGGCGAGGAGCACTGTAATGAATTTTCCAAAGCCACCAGCTGGGCTGAGGATGGCGGCGAACATGTGGCCGATGGATCCGCTTTCGTAAGCGGAGGCCCAGCTTGGGGTGTTGGGGACGGCTCCGCCGATGGCCGCACCAAGAATCATTAGGGGTGTGTTAGGGAGGAAGAGGCCCAGGTAGGTATACGTGAAGATGTGTGTGCTAAGCATAGGTTTTGTTGTATTAGATAGCTTTCCTTTTATTGTGTGTTTTAAGGCAGTTTCGTCTCAGAGTTAAAGGGATGGGGGAAACCCACGAAGGCACATCTGGTGATATATACGTGCTGAAATCCGAACTCAGTGCTGCCCAGGGAATCAAGAAACCGGCAACTAACCCGCCAAAGGACAGGATGGGCTTTGCTGTAGGCTCTGGCTGCTTAACCTGGTCCACAAGATTCTTACCCCCGCAGCCGGTGAGGATTATAATGCTCACGAGCGTGGGGATCCAGGCATACCGTTCATACTGGTGCAGCACCTTGTAGCCGAAGAAGGAGATGAGCAGAGCGACCAAGACCACAATGATGATACCAGCATTCACACTGATGGAGCCGGGGTTTACGGCTGCAAGAGTCTGGCCTCCGATTACCGCATCGATCACAACAAATCCAGAGACGGTAGCAAGGTTCAATAGAACAACAATGTAGACACAGTAGAGTCTATAAAATAAAATTTCAGCATGGATTTCCATATAGAGATAAGATGGAGACAATTTGGATGGCGAAAAGGTACTCACCCAAAGCTATACCGCGCTTGAATCATCTGGCGCAGGCCCGTTTTGGGTCCTAAAATAGAAAGATATGCTGGCGGCACTGTACATAGCAGATTGAAAAAGATCACAACCAGACTGGCACTGCGCAGACTCAGGCCTAAACCTAGCGTGCCAACCATGCCTGTAATAACCCTACATAGCTTACATTCAATTCCACATCAGACATGGACATTAAAATGAGCACAGAGGGCGGAACTCAGTTCGATATTAATTCAATCCACCAAAACAGGTCGTACCCCGAGACATCGGACAAAAATTGCCCGTGCCAAACCGAACGGGTATGATAAATATAACATACGGCAAGACATTGCAGCTAACCGTAAACCACAGGAAGAACAAATTAATCGCGCTCATGTCTGTCTGCTCAGCGACGGCGACGGGCGTGATACCGCGCAGTTCCACCCCCCAGGAGGCCAGCCGGTGCCACCAGCGGGACCGGGAGCTAAACAGCGGAAGATCCATGTTATCGATGTCTAATCCCGCCTGTGCGGCGCTTGAGCCCCGCAGCTGTTGGCTACGGGAAGTGGTCTGGGATCTTCGCCCATTCTCGGTGACGGCGGAGGTTGCGATGGCCTTTTCCACGTCCCCGGTGAGATTTGGATCGCCATTGTCATCACCACCACCATCGTTGGCAATTGTGGTAATGAATGGCGGCGGACTTGTTGGTGGCGGTTTCGGTTCCATCTAAGAGTGTGAGATTGGTTTGATGACATGGGTGGGGTTGTAATTGTTTTCCTCTTCCCTTACTTCTTTTTGCTTTCTGTCCCGGTTTGCTACCCCGGGGCGAATTAAATGGTCAATCAAAATGTTAGTTAACTAATAGATTATAAGTTAGTTAAGAGGTTTAACGAAGGAAGAATAAGAATAAAATAAAACCATCATAGCTAGTCATTATCCGCTCTGACTCAGACAGTTGCACTCACCGAGTGGCTCCTTTCCCCTCCTTAGCCCCGTTAACCCAGAGCCGGGAATTTTAATTTACTTTGCTTATATTTTGATTAATTCATGATCGTAATAATGAGTTATTTCCATAATACTGTCTATGCGCATGAATGCGACATATCTTAGAGTCATTAAACTCTCTCCCCTTGTTATCTTCTTAGTCAGTTCAGAGACTTAATATCTCATCGAACAATCTGCTTTAGTTATACTTCCACGGCTACCGGAAGACATGTGGCTGAGCGGGAGACGCTGCGTTACAGGACAACAACCCAAGAATCGTGTCAAGTGGAAGCTTCCCAATGGCGCTGAGAGACAAGCTGTATTATTCCTCTAGCTATTTCTAATATTTCACAACGCAACCCAATTCATCTTAGAAGAGCACAACCGCCGAATCCTTAACAACCTCCGGACCCAACGCTGCCGCAAGCTCGGCAACTATTCCTTTGATCGACTGCGGATTCATAATATCTGACTTGTCCCATGGAACCAGGTCCTACACCACCAAGATACCGTGGTAGTTTATTGAATTAGTTATCTCTGTCCTTTAGAGCTCTGTAAAACATTTAAAACATGGCGGGGGAAAAACAAAAGACGAGGCGGAAGAAAGAAAAGGTACCAGACTAGGGATGACTTACGATCATTTCCACCAAAACCCCATGCACAAAAAGTTGCCAATGATCTAGATCAATCTGCTCCTCTACCTCTTGCAACGTCAAGACGCCTGGCATATGGATGTCAAACAATGACATTTCTTCCTCGTTGGATTCGGGCTCAACTTTCCACAGGCTATTTTCTTCGGCAGCAGGTTCAGTTTCGACACCACCTTCTCCCTTTTTCGCTGCTTGTATTGCACGGTCATGGGAGAGGGAAACATATGGATGACGATCAAATTTCTCTTTGTAGTCATCAAAAGGATCCCAAGTCAAACTCTCTGGATCTGTTATACATGTTAGGGAAATATATAAAATATTTTGGAGTCGAAGGGCGAAAATAGCTACTTACCTAGAACATACTGAGGCTGGAAATTTGCCTTGTACCGCATTTTTTGACAGGAATGTATGTAGAAACCTGGATACGGTTAGGAACTGGAAGATATAAAATCATAGAATCAAGGATCTCTCCGTACCCATATAGTAGTTCTTATAGTCCCCTTCGATAGTCAAGGCAATCTCCCTTAGAGCACTAGTCTTCCCGAATTCAAAATCGCTGTACTCTGGGTCATAGCTGCCAGAAATTAGTTATCCTCAGTTCACGCACCGGGGGTTAATATATATAGACGAAAAACCATACAAGATATAGACCGAGCTCACAGCTTGAGGCAATAAATCTAGAACTGCCACGGCAATAAGTTTACCATCTAGCCTATAGCACTGATGGTAGGATCCGAGCTTTTGCTCCTTCGAGGCTTCCCTGACGGTCTTCCTATTGATACCAGAACATAGAAACCGCTTGAAGGAGGGAGCACTCCATTTTGAAGCAGGCTCATTATGTACAGCCATTTGGTACCTTAGGAAGAGATCATACCTGCAAGCAAAATCATTAATGTTTTCTCTATTAGAATTGACCCAATTTACATGCGGAGAGATTTGGGAATGGGTGGATATGAACTAACTTTGCCTGTGAGAAAGAATCAGACTCGAAATTGACCTCAAACCGATGCGCTGGTTCAATGGGCCTTTTCGTTTTCGGATCCCTAGGCCTTTTAACGTTGGCGTATTCTGTTTCACGGACTCGTTGGAGCAAATTAAACTTCGACTTTCGGGATTTTTTCTCCCTATGTAATCGTACCGGTCGTCAGATTTATTTTAAATCACGAAACATACAATCGATCTGAAAGAGAGATAGAAAATCATCATTCCAGACCGTTGATTTGATTAGGTGACGTAGACATACTCTCGAGTCGTTGGACAAAGCTTTGCCGCACTTCGAATGTAGGACGGGCCCAGCACAAATCTATTCCAGCGATTTATGGCCAGTCTCTGGTCCTTTCGTGGCTTAAAGCCGGTAGGGTCCAGTCTGTATGGTCATGTTGGTCAGAAAATATGCGCACCAACACACGTTCAAGAAAAGAGATGCTAGCACACCTTATCGTATAGTGCGGACAGCATGACCTTTTCAAATTTTGTTTATAGTAAAGTGACCCAGAGCTAAAGAAACAATAGTTAGCTTGAGCACTTGACATAAAGCGAAAAAGGATGATAATTTCGCAAATCAGAAATCTTACCGTCTCCATCCCCGATCGAGAAGCTCTTGGTAGTCGTCCACGCGCATGGCCTTAGAGCTGGCATAGTATGATGCACCTACTCAAACATCTAGCATGTCAGATGTCGTTTGCATAATTTCGACGCTCAAAGAAACAAATATCCAGCATGTGCCGTGAGCTGGAGACCTGGAGAGGTGGAACGTGAAACTAACTTCCATTGTCTGACTTGCAGTAACCACATGAGTTCCGTTGGTATCCTAATTATCAATATTGGCAGAACATGGCCGTGATGTCAGTAGGTATAAGGCGGGGGAACAGGCCAGTTATTTCGAGAAATCCAGAGTTCTTTAGCAACAAGCTAATGGAAACTAATGTGCAAAACTGTGTCTTTTTTTTTTTATTTCTTCCCACAAAACAATTTTACAAAGCTTCCTCTTATTAGGGATATTGCCCACTTACCATTTGGTGTAATGAAGGATAATGGCTGCGGTTGAGGCCGCTTCTCTTCCTCATCCGATGATGACATAATTGCCAGACTAGGGGACGAATCACTAAACAACAGAGTTGTAACTTATGAGTTAGACTCTCGAGGCTCACATAACAGAGAGCCGTAGTATCGTATTTGCTACAACTATTATATTGGACAACAACCAAACAAACCACTGCTGAGTGTTGGGGAAGGTTGAAAGCTGGGATTTGGTGACGCCAAGATAACCTTTGATCTAGAGTGGCAGAGATCCCGTGACCTAAATTGGTGGAGTTGGGCGAGAGGCATAAACGAACCGGACTTAAGTCTATGATAAAAACATAAATCTACACGACTCTAGAATGACAGTGGAGTAGTTTGGATATACATAATCTTGAAATTTTTTGCATTTTCCATGTACAGCAGCTAAATAACAACCTTGGAATCCTAAAAGCGGCAAAAGTTGCGTCCAAAACCCGGGATTTAGTATGGTATTTTAACATGGAAAGTCCTGCCATTCCCATGCCCCTAGTTGTCCAACTTTCCATTTTCCAGTATCCTTTGCAATTACCAATCTCATAGAGACACATAGAGAGCACCCGGACGTCAACTTAAAGGCGTCTGACTCACCGCGTTGATATCTTATGTTCCAACTGCGCGCGCCGGAAGGCGACTGCGTTTCCGGACATTATTAAGTGTTGAAATGGCTGAGGAAAGCTAACTACGCCATTTCTGCAGCCGAGACTAGGCTGATATCAGGGTATGAGAGACGTTCCATTAAAGTATATGGAAATCAGATACCAGGGATTCAGGCGCCCATGCAACGATTCTGAAGGATCCCCAAAAGCTATTAGTGATGCCCATAGCTCGAGCCACCCTTCCATGGCCGCACATGATAGCGGAAGCAGGGATTTTGGGCCTTGTTTCTTCTGGCAATAATACCAGGGAAGGGGTTCTGTTTTTCATCTGTCGTTGCTGGGTGGATATTGAGTGAGTTGGAGATGTAGTGGCATTTTCTGATACATGATAGGGCCTGTGTAAAGGAGAACATAGTGGATATGACATGGTCAGAGAAAGACATGAGGGGACAACGTTGGAAACTGCCCCTCCAAAAATGAGCGGGAATCTGTTCCTTTAGTGAAGGAAGTTGGGTATCCAGAGGTGTATTCTCTACAGCAGAATGAAATATTCATTTTCCAGGTTGTCATCAGATACCAAGAGTAGATGACAAGTAGAGAATATGGTATGATTGTCCGTCAAATATGAAAGAAGGGAGGAGGCTAATAGAAGCCAAAATTGGCGGTGATGACTATGACATCACTTTATCAACCTCTTTGTCATGCCAAAAGATAGAATGTCAGAAAAATAATCAGAGAAAACAGAAATGATTAACCTATCTTATTCCACTTCTAATGATAACTTAAAAAAAAAAATAAATTTCATATAGAATTGAAATTCAAGTAACTATAGAGTAATTTGAGATGAAGAAGCAATTATTATTAGTTTATATATTTACCAGATAAAAAAAATTGATAATATATAACTTGATAATAAAGCTTCAATGTAGCTCAGAGTTATTTTTACTTTTTTTCTACTATAGCTAATAATATAAAATATCAGTTCATTTTGATCATTCTTATAAATTAAATAAAATAATAATAAAAAATATAAAATTAAGTAATTATATAAATAAATATTTCTCTTTGATAAAATTATAAATTTAATCAATCAGTTTAAACTTCTTTATCTACTTTTTGAATATATTATCTTCATAGAATATGATAAAAAGATGAAAAAAATTCAATATTAAGAGCAAATTATACTATAAGACTATTTTATTTATATGTAAAGATAGCTGAATGGCCATGCAAGTGAAGATCTGTCTTTGATGAAACTGTTCAACCAGTCAGTTTAAGCTTCTCCATCCGCTTCCCTGGATGTGTTATCTCCGCAGAATGTGGTAGAGAGGTAGAAAGGATTCAACATTGGGAGCAAACCACACTGTGAGGCTATTTCATTTGTATGTGAAGGTGAAGGAGAGATGGAAGCAGAAAGAGAGAAGAGAGTACAGCGGAAGTAGAGTGTCAAAATAAAAGGGTCTTTGAAAATGCAAATGGCAACGATGCAACAGAAAAAGATAAAAAGGTGGGGCTCTTTGCGTGACAAAGCTACAACTGTCGAAGGCGGAGAAAAGAGGGAGGAAAAAAATAAAAGGAAAGGAAAGGAAAAGGGAAAACGAAGTGATTTGATTTGCAAAGCCATGGACGCCTCCAACAAGAAAATGAAAGAGAAAGGCGATAAGAAACTCCCGAATTCCATGCATTTTTTTCTAGAAAGCTTCCTCCATCCCCGTCAAGCCCTCTGAGCATGCGCCGCCAGTGGTTGGTTGCCTTTTCTTTCCTCCTTTTTGCGGGTGCAAGTAAATTAAAATAACACATTCCTCTTTTTGGTTTTTTTTTTTTTTTTTTTTTTTCGGTTTTTGAATGGATTGCACGAAATCCCATCAATTAACTTACCCTTGCAATCCAATAATGAGTTACCTCAACTGCTCCCTGCAAGCATGACAGCAAAAGCTGCCATCTGTCAAATCAAATTTCTTTTTCTGTCCCCGGGCCCCAGTCCTCAAACTCCATATGATTAGTTAACATGGGTAAATTCCTCCGCAGTTATATAGATTTACTTTCTTTTCAGCCTCGATCCGCCTTTTCATTTGGATATTTCTAGCCGGCTGACGCAGAGTGGACAGGCGTTTTATTTGACGCCCGTTGCTTTTGACGGGTTGTTGAACGAGCGGACCTTGATGCGGTCAAGAAATAGCTATCCAGGGTACCTAAATACTCATGATGATCTCGACGAGTCGCAGGGGCAATGCTGAGCACGAGCTTGGGATGCAGTGGGTCCTCTCCTCGTAGGTTATATGTTGGATGCATACCATGGAGCTTTGTAAGTACTTCAACGCATGACGTGGGTTTTAAACTGACCCCTTGCTTGATAATAATGAAGGGGGGGGGTGAGGGTTGCTTATTTATGATCATCATCCATTTTGCTGATGGCCATGATGTATAATTACGAATATCTTATGAGGGACGTGAGAATTAATGAGATGTTGTAATTATTAAATGCGTGCGAGAGGGTAAGCTTGACATTTGCGGATGCACTGTATGCTGCATTGCATGCATTAGCTAGCTGGCCGGTTTTGTCAAACGAAATAAAATAATAAACCCTCCGATTGGCTGGAAGGGCAGATGCTGCTTTATTTATTTTCCCTTATTCTTTTATCTAATTTATTTTTTGTCATATTTCAATACTTCCTTCTGTGGAATGGAATCCGTGATTGATGCACATTCCCCCTTGCCGTATATAAAAGGCGGCATGCGGGATTGGATCAAGATACGGCTCGACAAGTATCGGCATCGAGGCTTAAATGAACTCACGAGACGTTTGGGAAATAGAGGAATTTAACCCCCAGAATTACTACCTCGTTTAAAAATGCATCATCCAAAACGCGAGTCTTTCTCGGCCAGCCAATTTGGCTTGCTTGCTCTTTGCCCGGGAGAATGGGGTTTGAGGTGCGAGAAAGGAGGAAGCGAGCATTAGCTGTCACCAACCCCCAGAGGGCTTGAGCTTACGGATAGACGGACGGGAATGAAATATTTAATTTTCTAAAGGCCTGTTTGAAATGTTGGTTTATATTCATTAATTTTGTTATTTGCTTTACTATTACTATCTTTGATTTTAATGCTATTGGAAGGATGGATACCTATGTACTTCGCAGTTAGAGATGAGGGCATGGGGGAGTTGAATGATGGCATTTTTGGTTTCTGAATAATCCTCGACATCTTATAATGGCGATGATATTGAGCCATGCATGGGATGAAGAGGCCAACCAATCCAATGGATGCATGGTATTTAGGAGGGAGTTACATCTGGCTTGGCAAATGGTACATGTTACCCATCAATTTTTCTGCGCACGGGCCTGTACCTTTCTCAGGCTGACAAGTAGATCCAAAGTCTTCCGGTTATCGTCTTCCCACAATACCATTAGATTTTGGATGTACCTTGGACAGCGCACTCATATCTATGCTCCTTGGTAATTGGTAGGGGGTTGTTGTTGGGGTGGTTTGTTGTTCGAACCTGTTCCCTCTCCGATCATGGAAACCAACAGAGGGGGGATAAAGGAAAAAGATAAAATAATGCTCCGGCCTTAGCTTTGATTTAATTTTTTGCTATACTCCCCTCCGACCGACCCATCCACTCCTCCAATCCTCCCTCACCTGTCCTACTCCCCGTCCTTTTTATTTAACCCTTATTTTATTCTGCTCCCCCATCTACAATGTCTAGTTATATCCCCTCAGCTCCTATCAGGAATCAAACTCTTCATCCTCAGCCCCGGCCTCCGCGGGACTGAACAAGGGAGCCATTTTGTCGTTCCGCTCTTTTAAAGGCTGTTCACATCTCCAAAAGATTCTCTATTATTTATTTGACTTTCTTGCACACCACCTTCTGTCTCCCGCTGTCCTGTTCCTTTTTCCGCACCCCTCCCGTCGCAAATCTTTCCTTTGTTCGCCCATTCCTATACAACCCTAACCGTTCAAAAACCCTCTCTTCATCCGTTGGCTCGAGATAGCGGTGAGAGGCTTGAAGCTCTCAGCCACCCAATTCCCGTTTTGCGAGAAAGCCAAAAATATCCAACCGAAATCAAAGTTTCGTTAAAACAGCGTGACGCCCCACAAATTGGGTTCCGAGTTGTCTGTTCGAGATCGAGATCGGAATTATACACATAGCGTTTTTGCTACGGGTCGAAGTTTTGGATGAATATCTGAAGGACGTCTCACAAACGGGCTTATCCAGAAGTAGTTTGCGAATCCTCTCTCATTCTCTCGTATCTCTCTATATCCTTACCCACCAAACTCTTTGGCTGCTGCCCACTTATCTGGGTTTGGGGCAGCGAGAGAGTTGTGTCCTGCGGAAAAGCGAAAGGCGGCAATTTGTTACGTTGATTTTTGTTGCATCGATCGGTGGTTGTGCGGTGTGGTCTGCGAACACACAGAAAACACGGCAGACAGACAGACAGGCAGGCAGGCAGGCAGGCAGGCAGGCAGGCAGACCGGAGATTAGGGGTCTTGGAGCAGCAGGCGAGGACATAATTTAAGATCCGGGCATTCCGCCTTCGCAAAAGCCCTCGACTGCATAACGGAGAGAAAGACAGGAAGCTCTCCAAAGGCCGAGTCGAGTGATGGCGCAGTCGCATACGATGGAGTCCCGCACGGGAAGGACGAACCAGCGTAAGTTGAAAGTTGAATATTTGATGCTGGCCCTTGGTTGATGCACGTGTTCCGATGCTCGCCTTCCCCTCGCTGGTCGCTGCTGACTGTGACATCCCCCTGCTCGTCCCCCAAAACCTCACCCACAATCACCTACATACAGCAGCTACATCAGCCACTACACCTCTCCTGCTCACATCACCACCCTACCCTCAACCGTAACTCCCACTGCACTCCACTCACCAGTCATACATCCCATACCCCCCACTGCCCTCCTCCTCCCTTCCTGCTGGCCACCCCTTAGTGACCTGGATCTTTCCCTTCCCTTTCCCCCTCCCCCTCCCCCTCTTTCTATCAATATCCCCTTCCATTGGCCACCACGTACATCCCGCTGACATCCCCCTCCCCTTCCCACCTCCAGGTTACAGCCCAAACGGCGAACGACTCGTCGCCGGCGTTGTGCCCATGTCCCCGGACAAATCCAGAGTGTTACTAATCCAATCCGCCCGGCACGGTGGCTGGGTCCTGCCCAAGGGCGGCTGGGAACTGGACGAAGTGTCCGCCCAGCAAGCCGCCTGCCGTGAAGCCTGGGAGGAAGCAGGCGTCGTCTGCGCCGTCCTCCGTGACCTGGGCAAGATTGCAGACATGCGCACCCCGGCTCAAGTCTCGCAGAAGGCTCCCAGGATCCTGTATCAGTTCTTCGAGGTCCGCGTCGATCGCGAGGAGGCGCAGTGGCCTGAAATGCACAAGCGGAAACGCCAGTGGGTTACATACGCGCAAGCTGCGGCGGCGTTGGCGTCTCGACCTGAGTTGCTCGATGCGTTGAATCGCAGCTCTGTCAAGAGATAGTTCGAGTCGAGCCCCTTACTTAACAGCCTCTTTTTCAAGGCTTCCCCGGCATTGACCTTGGGAATCGTCTCTAATATATATCTCTATTTATGATCAATTTTGGGAATTTTTTTTTTTTTGGGTCTTGGCTATTCTCCCGATTATCCTTTCCAGCACGCTCTGCATCTCTGGTTCGATCTTGAGGAAACTAGGTCGATAATATTAACGTCCCCCGCTTATCGCTCTCACAATCACACGTCTTGGCGAACGGCACGCACTAACAGACTCACTTAATGGAAAGACTCTATTTAATTGAAGGAACCCATGGCCGTGGGCAGTACTGATGATGATACCTCGATGAATCTAATCCCTATTCTTTCCCTTTCCCATCCCTCTGACCTCTCCACATTTTCGAGGAAGACAGCTTGCCGCAAATGTGTTCCTGGAACATGAGGGAATATTCTTAACCTCCAGCAACCCTTACCCGTGATAACATTTTGGAACACACACAAGACATATTTTGAATCTATCGTCTCCATCCTACAAAAAGTCACCTACTTTCCCTTTGTTTTCCTTTCACCACTATCTACAGTCCATCATTTCTTTCCTCTCTCTTCTCTTTCCTTCTCCGCTTGCGAGCATCCAGGAATATTATTTTCGGTCGGTGGGTGGCTCATATAGATATTTCGGGGGCTATAACGCTAGAAACACATCCGTTAATCGTGGAAAGTTCCCTTAGGCTCATGGCCTGATGACACAGAAGACGTTACAGGAAAATTTGATATGCTTCGCCTTGCAATCATTCTTGTTGCAGATCAAATGGCCTTCACATTTTCTCCTTACCTGTCTATCCTTCCTTTTCCCTGCCCTCCTCCTTTCACATTCACTTTTTGGCTAGCTAATCATCCCACCGGAGGTCTCGGAAACTTCGATTTGGTCTTACTTGTTTGGAGCTAGAATTGGATTGGTGCCACTTTTTAATCTCCCATTTAACATCCCTCTAGACATTTTCTTTATATTGACCCTTTTTTTTGGGATCATATGACGGACTTGGGTGCCTCTTTTCCTTGTGTCAATCTCCCAGTTTACTTAACCCCATTCCCTTCCTTTCATATAATCTTCTCTACTGCTCCTTACTTTCTGGCTGCGTTTTGGCTTATGGTAGACCGTGGGCGGAGATGTGTTTTATGAACAGCGGTACAAGGAGAAAAGGAGATGCTTCTGCTTTTATTGTGCTTGGAGCTTGCATGCGTTTTTTGTATCTAGGGATACGTATTCATTCGAGAACTGCTGGATCTAGAAGAGGACGGAAACTGCATTTTTATTCCCCTTGCTATTTTAATAAAGTAAAAACAGAAAGTCAACTGGTGGCATATGCGGGAATTATTGATTATTCAATTTTTCTGTGATTGTTGGTTGCATTCTCCGGAGAGGCAAAACGTCTAATTAAACGGAGGGGGCTTGGAAGGGCCAGCCTGCATATTCATAATTTTCTTGCTATTTTGGGATTTGGGGGTCATATAGTTGGAATATTAGTTATTAGAGGAACGGAACAGAATAACTAGTTAATGATAAACTCGTTGATACTCCTTAGTTAATAGTTACGGCATTTCTTGAGTTTGAAAAGAATGGCTCGGCATCCGGAGAAATAATTCACCGGAGTCACAATGCACTAGTCCCAGTCAGGAATTCTCGATGATCAACTTAAAATGTCTATACATTTGTACAAACAGCATCAGAGCTCTCCACTACCACTCTACGGCTTCTCACCACCAGAATCAACTGTCCAGGTACTTCTACCAGTGAATCCTATTCTATGACAAGGGAATAGGAAGATCTCAAGGACCGCAAACTAGGGAGAAAAGCCAGCCTTCGTGCGGCCTCCCAACACCATGGACTACCATGATGAAATGGACATTGAGCCCCAAGGGCCTCAAGTCACAGTTAGAGAGGTATATATCCCGCTCTTCAGAAAAATATAACTAAATAACAGAATCCCAGTGCTAACTCTCAAAAACACACAAACAGGCAGAACCCAACCGCGTCGATTTCCGCCTCAGCTCCGTTGACCTCGCCTTCGCCAACTCCCTCCGCCGCACCATGCTCGCCGAAATCCCCACCGTCGCCATCGACGTCGTCGAAATCGAATCCAACACCTCCGTCCTCCCCGACGAATTCGTCGCGCACCGTCTGGGCCTAATACCCCTGAATTCCAAAAACTGCGACGCGGACATGGATTACTCGCGCGACTGTGATTGCGAGGGAGGGTGTGCGCGGTGCATCGTCATGCTATCGCTGAACGTGCGCTGCACTGGGGAGGACGTTATGAAAGTGTATGCACGTGATTTGATTATTGTAGGTGATAGGGCGAACGAGTGGGTGGGAAGTCCGGTTATTACGGATGCGGAGGGGAAGGGGCCGGTTATTTGTAAGTTGAGCAGGGGCCAGGAGCTTAAGATGACGTGCATTGCAAAGAAGGGGATTGCGAAGGAGCATTCGAAGTGGGCGCCGACGGCGGCGGTGGGATTTGAGTATGATCCGCATAATAATTTGAAGCATGTTGATTATTGGTATGAGGAGGATCCGGCTAAGGAGTGGTATGGTTTATTTCCATTTTTTCATTCAGTTTCTTATTTTCCAGAATCCATAGCTTAACATCTACATATGCAGGCCCATATCCCCAAACGCAGAATGGGAAACGGCAGCCCAACCTGACATGCCCTTCGACTACGACGTGCAACCCTCAACTTTCTACATCGATGTTGAAAGCATCGGCAATCTCGAACCCGATGCCATCGTCCAGCAAGGTATTACGGTCCTCCAACGCAAGCTGGCAGAGATCATCTCCGCCCTGACAGGAGCGGGCGATACGGATCGTAATGGCACAAATATGAACATGAACGGCGTCGATGAGGATGGCGCGCGCAGTCCTGATGCGTATGAGCCACCTGAAGGGATGGATGGTGGCTACACGGCCTATGCGGCTAATGGTGTTGGTGGCGCTGGTACAGTAGGTGGAGGAGGTAGTGTATGGGGTGGTGCTGGGGGTACGACACCTTATGGGGCTACGCCGTATGGGCAAGGGTTTGGAGGGTTTTAGAAGATGGTGGTTTGTTCTTTCCCGGAAAAAGCTTCCTGTCGGGTGTCTGGGGATTTATAGGTCTGTGGTTGATGGATGTTGGGGTGGATGGGTGAAGGGAATAATGCAAGGTATGTACATGTATATGTAAGTACGTGTACACGACCTATTGCGTAGTTGGGGTGGTATTCCTCAATTGCGTCAGATTCTGGACTATTTTCGACTTATCTTCCTTCCAACATGGTATGGGTATCCTGGTCTCGCTATCCTGGACACAGTGCCATGACGTTGGCACTCTATAGGAGTAAGAGGAATGATTTATGAACGAAGGTATGAGAACCATAAACGGAGGCTGAAAGGAAAAAGGGAAGATACGAAACCTTTGCGTCCACCAACGTTTGTCTATTACAGCCCCACCCTCTCACACACGTGAGCAAGTTTACGTGAAAACATTAACGACAGGGAATACGAAGCTGGAGAAGGATTTAAGATTCAGAAAGGCCTTTTCAGGAACCCAAAATGGCATCCTTTTACATACACATCTATCGCAGGCATGCCTTAGGGGATTACTTGCTTGATCGAGATACTCTTGAGAAACAGCACCATTCATAGCTTTGAACCGATCTACCCCCTCCGCCTTCCTCTGCTTCTCGCATGATTATTACAATACCCTGCCGACTATCAGTGCAGCCAATTCGGCCAACAAACACTCCAAACCGAAAAGCCCTCTCTGACGTCATCTTCATTTCACGAGCCCGCAGACCTAAGTTTCTTTTCCGGCTATGAATTTTTCTTCTCTTTTCCCCTTTCTTCTTCTTGGCTGAGTGTTTATTTTATCGTGTTGGCATTTCCTAAATGGAAGTGTTTCATTTCATTTCTATCTTTCTTCTTTTATTATGAGTACTTGGACTGCGTTGAACTAAAATGGGATGGATTGGTAATGGGCATCGGTGCTCTGTTGGTTTGTTTTCTAAAATTTTATCTTGTACCCTCTTTTCCATGAATGGTGAACTCTGTTTTCTCGACTCCTGTCCTTTTTCTTTTGGCTTTTTTTTGCTTTTCAGACGTTGCAGCTCTCTTCGCCTTTTTTTGCCATTTGGGCCGTGAGACGGGGCGGGTTGAAGACTGGGATATATGTAGCAGGCAGCCGGGTATAGATTTGATCAGATTGGGTTTGATGTGTATCATAGAAATTAACATATGACTGTCAACAGATTATTCTTGATACTGAATTTTGATAACTCAGCCCTCCAAAACTAGTGGAGGAATCGTAGGCGCAAAAGAAGGAGTGTGGTAGGGACGAGGATGAAGCTGAAGGAACGAAACTGGAGATCTCAGATATCAATATAAACGAGAATATTACTTATCAATTAAGTTTAAGTGAAAATAAGGGACAGACAATGGTAACATTATTGTAGCATCTATCTTGATCCTCCTCATCTAGCTAATTGAACGTGGGATACGATTTAAGAATGGCTGGAGAATGGGCAACATGTGAAGAGTGAGCTGTACAGTTTTGTATTTCATCAACAAGATCCTGTTGAGGATAACAAGCTAAAGAGTTCCCTTCCAAAAAACTGCATATAATGAATAAAATAGACAAGGGCTTGAGAGATTATCGTCTGTAGCGGGAGGTAGGGAGGGATGATCCAACTCTACAACAGCCACCGCTCTTTATAACGTCGGTATCCCAACGAATGGCACTACATATACAGAGACATAACTCGACAATCGCTTTGATAAAGAAATATTTACAAAGAGGAAAAGAAAATATCAGAACCAAAGGCAGAGGGTGAGTATGATGAATAATAAGGATAAAAACTCGAACGCTCATCATATGCAAAGCCACTAACACCGGCGGCCAAAAGAAGTGGGGGAATTATGATATCTCCTAAACAATCTTCTGCTCCCTGAGAGAAAATATGAGGACAAAAATATGCCCTCGTACAAACCAAGAAAAAAAAAAAAAAAAAAAAAAAGACAACGTAAAAAAATGACATCACTCCATAAGCTCAACGGGCGGACGAGCAGTGTGCACTATAACGCGATTCGCGCGCCTCACCTCGGTAGTAGGACTGGCATCCATTTCAAAATCAGAGACCTCGGTCCCAACCGACGTATCCTCCACCATAACCGCAGGCAGATGCGGGCTTCCACCATGGTACTCCGGATCGTATATAACTGTACTACCGCTGCGCTGCCTCCCCTCTCTACCCGCAGACATTTGCCACGTACTCGAACGCGGCGTTTCTTGTTCAGTTCCGAAAATATTCACGTCCGACGATAGCGACATAGGTGTATCGGGATCCTGACATGCAACGGCCTCAGTCATACTGCTGCAAGACCGGTCCGCCCGGATCGAACCCAACCTGCCCAGTGCCTCTGCCAGATCAGCAGCATGCACTTCTTTATTGGGGGGTTCTTCGTTTCGCATCATCCAGCCATGAGGCGGGCTTGGTGGCGGGCTGATGAAGAATTGTTTTTGGAACTTGGGCGCTTCGAGGAGGTTTCGTTTCCGGCCTGACTCTGCGTCTTCAACTGGGGTATTTTCGCCAAAGTAGACTCTGGCACGTACACTTTTGCCTAGGATGGCTTCGCCATCTAGTACCTGGCGGATTCTTACGGCCGCATCGATGGAGGTAAAAGAGCAGACTATTCGACGGAGGGAGGGGAGTGGGGAGAAAGAGTTTAGTGGGGTTATCCGGGATATTTGGGCCTTTATGGCGTCGAGGGAGGAGGGTTGAAAGAGGGAGAGGTCATGAAGGTCGGTTATTAGGAGGGTATTTGAGGGTGGTGATGGTTGGGGGGGGGGAGGGATGTTCGAGAGGTCAAGATAGAGGGGTTTTCGTCCGTGGCGGGAGGGGTTGTTTGCGGCCGAGGACGGGGGAGAGGAAGCGGTTGTCGTTGAGGACAGCGGCAACATCGTTACTTTATCGACACAACGCGCCAGTTCCGGGTTAGAAAGATAGAGCAGCTTTCGCAGGAGAGAAGGAATTGTTTAATAAGTAAATATCGAGAGTCCCGCTGCGGGTATTTTAATCCTGATAACAGAGGGTAGGATAAGGCTGAGAAGCGCCGTAAGTTGATTTGACAATACGGTCCAGAGACGGGACCACGTACAAGACTTGGGAAACGCAAGAGGCAGTCCTCGATGACTATCTACTCCAGTCCAGAGGACAACTTCGGAGGCTGTAGTGAATGTTGCGGATTGTGGATGTCGTTGTAGTTGTAGCAGTAGCTGTAGTTGTCTGATAAATATATCCAGTCGGCAGAGCCTCCGCTTACCCAATCAGGGACTCCCAAAAGCAGCCTCAGGGCGCAGCAGTGGAATTTACGACGACTCATGGAACCGCCAAAAACCTATCGCCAAAACCTACCACCAACAATAACATTGGAAACGGCTCCAGGAAACCCATTGCTGAGCCCCAAAGAGGCGAGGGCTTATTAACAAGATAATGCTCACCTTTTCGCGGATGTTTTGACCGCTTCCCGGCCCCACTGCCGCTGACCTTGACGGGGTACTATTGGGAGCTACCGCCGCAGCACATCGCCCCTGAAACGCATCCAGCCTTGTGGTAGGTTTTGCGAGGTATTCACTCCGCGTCGAAATCTTGTCCTTCTCACGACTGCGTAATCATTGTTGGTTTGGCGCAGCACTGGTCTGAGACCTCTTTTGGCCTAATGGGTGTTATCAGTTTACTCTCATCTCAGCAACTAACTTCATGTCGATATCTTTTGACCATGTGCGTGTCTGGGTCCTCGGTGCAAACTCCGCCCCAGAGATGGAGTAACACAATAGCAAAATTAATTTATTCGCCACCCATACAGTAAGTACATTATACTTTCATCTCCACTTTGCTTCTGCCAAGGTTGGATCCATTTAGACTGCAGCAGTTCTCTCGGTGAGCATGAATTGAATTAGGCCTTCCGAAAAGCCTATAACGTCTTAAACTCCCTCCTTGCTTATTTCATCGGTTATAGCTAACTTACCGTTATGATTTAAGGACGTTTTATTATTCTTCTTGGAGGGGACCAGCAAAGTATATGGCAGAAAGAGGGTTGTTTCATGTTGATCCGCCCCACCCAAGCTCCATCCACACTTTGGCAGAAGGTTTTTATTTTTATTTTTGTTTTATTTTATTTTATTTTTTTTTCTGTGGTGGAGAATCCTAAGCTCTTTCTGGGTTGGCTGCTTTGCTGCGTAGAACAAATTCATGGGAAATGTCCGTGCTTTTGTCTCTTGACAAAGATGAGGACTAGACTGCCTAACCCCATCAAATTATTCTAAAGTCGAAGCGAATAGAGGAGCTTGAACGAGATTGCGGATTGCATTTTCACAACATCTCGTCTCAGGCAATGATCGAATGGTATTTCCGCGTTGCTTGTCATCCAATTGCCTTTTTGAGGCGCAAGAGGCATATCTCCCTCAGAGTATCTACGTCCCTGTTTTATATCGGCCGGCCAACTCCGTTTCTCCCGGTTTTGACAACGGTTTCCCTGTCGTTGTACGGCATCGCACATTCTCTATTGAGAATCTCCTGAGAACCCTGGCTTGTATTTGTGTTTCCCAAAGCTCCTTTGCGGAAATGGTTACACGGTTCCAAAGAGAGTCGCACAAAGGCTTCGCTACAAAAAGACCAACAGAATCCGCCTTGGTCAAGCTGTTTCTCTTATGCACCTTACTCGTTCCCCATTGAAGCTTCCGGACAAATTGAAATATGTCCTGAAGCTCATTTTCTTATCTGGAAATTATCTCTTCCCGGAAACCTCAATATCGGTTTCTGCACCTTTTCATCTATACAATGATCAAGGGGGAGGGTTTAAATCTCCCCCCCCCCGCCCCCCAAGATGTTCCCGCTTAGAGGATACCTACAAAAAATGGCCCTGTTTCAACTCTCCCTAATCCCTTTGGGAGATAAACTGTCACATCCATGGATATTTTTCCTCTTCGTGTATGGCTAGGTTTAACAATGTGTGCAACGCCAGCATGTCTGAATGTATAGCACGGCCAGATATATTGTCACTAATGGCCTGCGAAATGCGAATTCCCGCAAAATGCAAGAGGGGGGAAGGCCAATGTAGTTGGACAATGCAAGATGCAGCCCTTGTCGTTAAAGCTTGATTTGGCTACACAGAGATCACCTTTTTCTTCCCACACTCATTGCCGTTTCGACGCCAACCTCCGTGGTTTCCCATAGGTGAGAAGAGCTATAGTTCTCCCAGTTCGCTACTCTACTTCTATTTCTTCTCGAGTCCTACCACCGCTACTTGAAAAATTTTCCAGCTTTTATTTGTTTTCCCTTTGAACTCCCAACCCTGTTATACCAATGGAGAATGTCTTCAAAATTAGGCTTCGGCTCCCTATCAATGGTGCAATCTGTCCACTCCATCCTCGTTCTTACGGCAAATAATATCCCCTAGGTATATACTTTCCGGGCGCGAGGAATAAAAAGTTGTCTGGCCGTACAAAACGGACCATCACCGCCCCGGTCATTCTCCTGCTTTTGGTTTGCTATTTCCAGGGCCCGTATAGCGTCTTAAATAGAATATATCGGTCCATAAATTCCTGTTCGAGACATCCCCGGACATGAAGATAAACATATCCATCATTTACCTACTTCTCCCATCTATCAGTCACTCACGGATATCATCTAGTTATATCTCACCTACGTTTGGAACAGTGAACCAAATGAAGCTATATAAATGAACTCTCCAAGAAAATAAAAGAAGAACCCCGTGCAATAGATACACCCAACAAGTATATATCCTTATCTGCCTGCATCACCTACCAAATCAGGACCAAAGAAAATCCGAATCGATCAGTATCTTACTTAACTCCACACCACCTAACCCCGAACTCCCTCAGGAAGGAGAAAGAGAAGGAGAAAGGGAAAGAAGAAAAGGGGAAACCCACCATGTGCAACAAAGCCTACTTCGTGCACAACTGCGGTCACAGAAGCTGGGGCCCCCTCCAGCGCTGTGGAAACAGATACGTCTGCCCCCCTGAAAACACCCTCTACTATCCCATTGAAGTCGACAACCCCTGCCGCTTCTGTCGGCCTCGCCGCCGCAATGCTTCGTCTTCCACTTCTGGTGCTGCTGCACCTTCTTCTGCGCCTGCCAACAAGACAGGTTGATGCCGTCGATGTTTATGATCGTGTCGTCGATAGTCAAGTTGCAGGATTGATCCCGGATTGTGCTGGGGAAGTGTCTGGGAAGTTGTTTACTTGTGGCTATTGATTTTGGGGGGGGGGGGGGGGGGGGGGGGGTGGAGGAAAGGAGGAGGAGAGGATGAAAGGGCAAGGATTGGGATATTTTCGACTGCAGTGTGACGTCCTGTGACACAACGGTGATTGTGAGGACATGGGGATTGTTTCTTATTTTTTCGCCTCTGTGTTTTCTTGCCTTTGGGTAAAGGGGCGGGTGTCGTGGGTCTACTCTCGTTTGGACGAAAGAGGTGCGTGGCCTAGCGATTGATTGACTTCATTGCCGATTGTGAATGAGCGTTTCTGTTTTTGGCGAGGTTTGTCTGTGGTTTCCCCGTTCCATTCTCTCTCTCTCTCTCTTTTTTTTTTTTTCTCTCTTTAGCTTTCATATTGAGATTTTCCACGTCTCTAACTCAAGAACATGTGCTGCCCTCGGTGTGGCTCGCGGATACTCTCCCTTCGGTAGAAGAATCACATATATGAGAAAGCTCCTACCCCATATCATGTATTCTTTTACATTGTTTTAAATTGCTTTTTCTTTTGTGACGTTTGTGCTTTTCCGCTGTTATAATATAGTAAGGCCAGTTACACTCCTAGTTATTTACGCTCTTTATTTGCCCATTCAGAAGAGATATACAAAATTTCATTAGCGTTTCTGCTCAGATTCTGAAATAATTTCAGATCAAACTTCACATATAAAACTTTCACTTATGGGGGTGTATTTCTGTAGCGCTGCTATCTATCTGTATTAATCTTCAATATCAAGTCTTCATTCAAACATCAGCAAATTTTCAGTGATGACTGTGTTCTGCTCACTGTCCACGTTTCATCTTTGAAAGCTAGAAACAAATATGTCCCCTGAAATAATAGCAACGCTTTCCTAGAATGATGTTAAATAAGACCGATACTTCGATCATCTAGGGATGAGCTGTTAAGGGCTCTGATTTCCATCCCCTCTATCAATATCTTTCATTGGTTTCAATAAGGAGCTAAAGCCATACCTTGACGGGCCGTGTGGTGCAAAAAAAAAAAAAAAAAAAAAAAAAAAAGGCACACTGATGTGAAACTTCTCTAACCAACTAGTTTATCTATCTATGTGACGGTGAACTGCAATACGAAGTTCTGCGACACAGGGAAGAGTTTAGATGCAGGTAAAACAATAGCAATTGCCCCGTGGCAGGTGAACGAACACCTTAGTAGAGATCAAATAATCAAGTATTCATTTAGCATGGTAACAGAAGAGGAGGCTGTGAGCTTGAATAAAGAGCACATGAAGAAGAAAAAGATGATTATGGATTTTATTAGGGAGCCCTAGGGGTTTAAGGCTGGGAATGATCTGTTTCTGGGACAAGCTTCTCTGAAAAAATGGTATTGCATTGTGTCAATTGCACATTGTGCATTGCCTATCAACCTATGAAGGCCAGCCGATAGTTATTGATCAAGGGCCATATTTCATATCAATGGACGTTCAGCTAGACGGCACTGAATCTCCATACCATCTGTAAGAAACAAACCACCGAAATATTACTCCCGGTTACCCTTTTCTGTGACGCCGGGCAGTCAGCGATTCAAAAGAAGCATTGGAGATAGGAGAGGTCACAATTCCAAGAATTTCCCATGCTCTTCTCCTCGTGTTTCAATCTAGTTTCAGGCACAAGAGCTAGATATATCTGTAGCGACTACCGGTAGAACAATGGCGATGCATTGGATTAAATTTTATACATTTGGATACATTCAATTGGAAATATTGTACCTGTACTGTCAGGCTCTGGATTTATATTTGTGGCATATATATATATATATATGTGTGTGTGTGTGTGTGTGTGTGTGTGTATGTGTGAGACTATGCATGTATGTATCTCGTCGCGGTGAAGGTTGCATCTCACAGAGAGGAAAGGTTAGGAAAAAGGCCATGCCATGATGAAAAGGGTTGATATTTGAAGGGTTTCAGTATTCCGCAGCAGACTGAAGAGAAAAACTTTCCTTGAGAGAAGGAAAAAAGTAAAATAGGTAGATCAGTGCATTTTGCCCCTTTTATTCTTCTTCATTTGTTTTTGAGAAGCTGAGGGGTAATATGTGACGGCTGCCAATAGCACATATCATGCGCGGCAATCGACAACGGCTCAACGTTGAATATTTCCCCTGCTTAGCTTTGAAAAAGAGTTTGTCTAGAATTTTCGGTACTATAATGAAACACATGAGGACTCAGTACGTTCCACGTAATGACTCCGAAGGATCCGGACCCTATCGTGATTCATTATTTACCAAGTCAGTCAATTAGTTACAGTTCGCCGGTAACTGGGTGAGGGGAGAACGAATGCGGGGGAACTCAGGGCTAACTGTGACCCCGCTTTAGGCCAGGTAAAGAGCTAAGTTTATCAAATATGTTCAAATTCCTGGGACTTTACATTTGCGCTGGTGGCTATGGCCCCCTCGCCTTCGCCAAGCTGCAAAGAAACTAGCAGTCGGTTGGTTGGATTGTGGTGGTAGGCACTTTTATTAGGCAACTAAAGTCTGTTTTTGAAACATGTAGCTTCAGCACTTTGGTTTTAACTAACTTCAACTAAGTTCTTTAACCAGAAGTGCCCAGGCAAGTTGAACGCTGCTGGCAGCTCCGAAGTGTTGTCTTAAGAGCCGCTTGCACCCCAGAGGCTTCTCAGCCTAACTCCTCCTAATCAACTTGACTCTTGAACCTGCCAGCCTCCAAGGATGATGGCAGCCACATGGAACAGATGCATAGGAACAACGATAGGATCATTTTGGACGTGGCCTTTTCTCATGATCCTGTCGCCTTTTATTCTCTTTCTTCCGTGCGAGCGTTTGAACGCAGCCGGAACCGGGCATTGTTCACAGCTTTGCGATCCGAGAAAAATTGGATGTATCCTCACAGATGCTACCCCTGAATTAGCCGTCAGCTTATCCCTGATGCAGCAGGGTCAAAGGTACGCGTGTCATCCTGGTTTGCATGGGATGGACTTGGATACTTGAAGATGTTCATTGGCAGACATGCATTGCCAAGCAGCCCATATCCTGGCAGCCAGTGCGCTTAACTAACTAGTTAGTTACTTGCAAGTTACTTGCAAAACTCTTGACATCGAAGTCAGAAAAGGGACCGAGAAGAGTCGAAATCGAGGGAGTATTTGGCTACGTCATGGCTTTGGATCACCAGCAGGCTGTTTGCTTGACCACGAGGCTTGCATGTAATAAGACCCGAGACTGTAATCAGCTTTACCCGGGTTCTGTTCCAGGAGTGTTTCAGGATCAACACATCCATGGGATATCCTGGAGCAAGTGTGCTAATCGAGCGACTGGAAAATGGCTGTATAAGCAACTTTCAACGCTTTAAATAATGAACATCGATAGCGGAATCCAGGTTGTGGACAACAGCTTGCATCTGTGCTACAACTTTGCCAGATGCACCAAAGTCTCAACTTCAATCATTCCCTCCTATCTGCAAATACTACAAGCAGAATCAAAGCTCCCATAGGTGGCCCTAACAAATGCCGAAAAGTGGGATGTTGAAGGCTTGAAATCCCGAACTAATAGTCAAAAATCAAATGCGCAGAGTTGCCCTCATCATCACATTCTCTGCAGCTACGAAATACAGTAAACACCCTTCCAGAAGTTCGTTCCCCTTGGCGGTTTTTGTTCTTAGGGATCAGGCTGTTGTTCTGGTTGACGGCCCTGAAATTCCATGATGCAGCAGATTAGTTACTGCTAATTGCTGCTTTATACTCGACTTCAATTCCTCCTTCGAGAAAACAGAAATTCTGATAACTTATCGCTGAGCCCGAACAGAACCGCCTTCGTGATCATTGCAAGTCCGCATCACTTGAGAGAACTTATTTGTAGCTGTCTTTTTGAAACTCTGGGGTTTATATGTAGTGTTCTACGTCAGAGTTGGACAGCAAAACGCTTCCAAGTAATTCGTCAATTTGGATCTTTGGCTGGTGTCCAGAGAAATGTATGAGTTTGTCATCAACGGATCTTCTTTCATGATGAGATCGTGTTCCAGAAAGCGATAACTAGTTATTTCAACCAGGTGAGTCTTAAGCGAAGGCTAGGGGCCATTTCTTCAAACTGCGGAGTTAAACACTGCGCTCTCCTTGCGAGATCATCTGTGGTGCATGTCCACATTACGGAGCATTTTCAATGCATATGATCTATGTCCCAGCTTTCTACGGATATACACAAATTTTTGCGAAATCCCGCTGTCAGGCAGAGTACGTAACTGTTTGCAAACAACAATGTCGGTCCTTCACCTTCCGCGGATTACATGGTGATATTCATGGTTATCAAGGTAGCCAATGACGAGGTGGAAAAGTCGTATTGTAACATTTTATTCTCCGGGAAGCTGACCCCCATCGTTTAAATTTAGCACAAATCAGGCCGACTGGAACAAGCCACAGAAATATCAACAATCAGACAATTGTGACGAGCGTGCAGCACCTAACGAAAAGAGCTCCAGCTCCAGCTCCACACCAAGCCATCAAGTTGCCGGTTTAAAGGAGAAAAATTGCTAAACAAGGAGGAAAGATGGCGCAGGCGGCGGCGGAAACATCCGGTCTAGGAAGCAAGAAACGTATTATTGCAGGAAAGAGAATATCACCGGGAGCGGCAGCGCAAATAGGAAGAGGCAGCCGTAAGAATCCCACTTTCAGGCTTCGGCGCCCTCTGCTGCTGAGCTGCAGCTAGTCAGGTTAGCAGGAAAAGGGAGAGAAAGTGCTATACTTTCATACAGATACATGCCGTTTTAGAGATATGTGTGTCTCACTCTGTGCTCCGCGACGGTGGATGAGAATTTAAGGCGTGCTGATCGAGAGCATCCATTACTCATTTTCTGCTAGCCATGAACAAATAATTATAGTAATGGCAATAGCAAGTCGTGGACATGTTGGGTTATCAAGGTTAAGAAGGAATCCAATTCGCCAATCAGCTGCCGAAGATAATAACACTCTTTAGCCAGCTAATGACATCTACTAAAAGTTCAATTATCCAGATGGTGCACAGAGTCTACTCGGTCTTAGATACAAAAGGTAACCTGCTGCTTACTGGATACTACTAGGGATGTAAGACAGTGGAAACGCCATACTTTACTTCGACTAGCTGAATTATTTTGAAGCGTTGTCAGCCGGATAAAAGGTGTCAAAATGTAAGTGACATATCAATCCTCCAAAGAACCAGCCAACTAACATAACTGGCGTGGCACCAAACTGCAAATACATGTGCATCTGAGCGTCGCCAATGTCCCACGCAGGGCCGATCATCCTACAGCTGCCGGGGTTGGGTTTTTCGGTCTCGATTATTAGTTAGAGGGAGTTCTTAAAATAGCCAATCAGCACTTCTCGAAGGCCGCGCCCGACCTGAGTGGCGCTGTGCGAGACTCGGGAATCTCGCTCGAAAGCTTAATGAAATTCCCCGGCGCCTTTTAAATCCGCAGTAGCCGGGACTCACTTATGCTGGCATAATCACATACATGCATGTATCGCACAGTCTTTCGTTCAGAAATGACAAGTATCAATATACTGGTAATCAAGCATCACAGTACCATGGGGATGCCCCTACACCCACAAGAGACTCGTTCAGACGTGGGATCATTCAATAAAAGTCCCACAACAGCACAATCCAACAGTTGAAAAAGGATAACAAACGCTGGCTCGTCCAGTAAAATTGTGGAGTTCATTGGATAACATGATGACGTCATCGGAAAACAAGGAGGAACCAGAGGTATTGCGCCGCCGAGTCCGGGGGTGTTCAGGGGTTCTGTTGCAACAAGTTTAGGAGCCCTTGCAAGGGTTCTCGGATAATTCCTCATTCTCAGTTGGATGGAATCACGGATTCGGAGACCAAGATCCTTCCAGTTTTATAAAATTTGCTTTGGCTTCTGCAAATACGGTGGAGAATAAAACCTGATTAATTGGTGTATTAGGTCCATATATCCCTACCGACATACGGAGGGGGTATCTATCTCCTTCATCCCGAATACAGCTGTCGTTTGCATGGTAGCCGGGATATGCCCACGGCTAGTAACTCTGCTGTTAGGACCACGTGGGGACTGGGTTCATCCATCCATGCATGGATGGGAGAAAGATCAAGACGGTGTCGAGAAAGGCCACTTACCAACAAAGAAAATACAACAACTAGTATTAAAATAGTAATAAAGAGGGGACAAGAGCCGAAGATAAAGGCAAAATTTAGCTAGGGAGTTCTTGCTGGAAAGACTCCGAGCTTAGTGGCCACCTGTCCCATATCCACATCGTATCCGCGTGCAAATGCTGCTGCAAGATCTCCGCACAGAACTTAATGCTGTCAATTGACATTCATGAATGAGATGCAATGGCGTAGCATCTCGAGAGCCTCTGTTCAAGGTTATCATTGTTAGCCTATCCCTGCCAGACGCATCCGCGATCCATCTCCACACTAGAAGGCCAGCACAGATGTTATGAAATTGGAAGGACTTGGTAAGTCAAGAGCCTGATGCAATTATTGAATATATTTTGTCTTGAACTTTGAAGAGTGATACCACAGGCAATTCCTCAGCATGTCAAAACGATCTTTCCGACTCCCTGGAGGCCATTAGGAAGCTTCAAAGTAGAATTAATTTCAGGATAACTGGCATGATCCATTTCTTTGCTAAAGAAGCAGGTATTGTCAACAGCAAAGAACCACAGCCAATGCCAAACGGATGCGACCTGCATTGCCTATTTGGCTTTTGGAGCTGTGCTGTCTGAGTCTAACCTAGAGTGAAATCCAGTTTAGTCAGGCTAGGTTGAGTTTGGATGAGCAAATATAAACCTGTGGTGTATGTACTTGGTCGGGCTTTGGAAGACCCTCATCGTTGTGTTAGAAATTGGAGTTATTATGATGCCTCAACCGCCGAGTTAGCCCTGTAACAAGATTATCATATTCAGTAGCGAAGAGTTGAGTATCTCAAACAGCAGTACTATGCAAGGCTATTTGAAATCATAATAGCAGCACAAAGCCAGGAATTTTTCTTAACATCTGGCAAGAAGTTTTCATTGTCCGAATTCATATTCCCTGGTCCGATAAAGATCACTAAATGGAGAACTCAGTTCATCCAGGAGGAAATTGTATTTAACCAAATATTAAGAAGGAACCATAGGAGTTATCTATTAAGAAGACTGCAGCAATCTCCCCGGATGTTATGCTCAACATCTCAAAAGCTCTGTGTGTGTGTGTGTGTGTGTGTGTCTGCCAGGCCAAGCGCTGTAGGTAAGGAAACATGTTGCGCATTAGGGACACTGAAAGTGTAACAATAAGGGAAAATGGCAGTCATAGCAAAGTTTCGATGTCTGAAGTTCACGGGGAAATTTTTGAGCAGTAAATCTGAACGTGCTCACCTAAGATGCAAGCGAGTGAATTAGTGAATTCTTGACGTTGTAGGACCGTTTTCACTATAGGTCGCCAGTTGCTAACGTATTTCCGCCATGATTATCACCATGCCATCTCCCATGGGCAGAAAGAGAGGTTGAAATAGCAAATTACCACCAACCGAATGCTTCAATAGGCTGTCGATTCGGCGTCTCCTTTATCTGTGTAGGAGAAGCTAATACAGGGCAGAGAAGGCGTTGATGCCGGTTCGTAGACGTCCACAGCGATGACCGTCGACAGCACGGAATAAGAAGGGAAAAATGTAAAAGATAAGAACAAAAAATTGCCGGATCCAATGTTACAAGCAGCATGTATTCGTCGCAACATCTTCTTGTCAGCTTTTGGGTTTACCTCTCTCCTCTGTCCAATGAGGTGAGCTGCACCGATCAAGGATTGAAAGGTTCTAGTCCGGGGGCGACCGATTAACTAGCGGCTTAGCTCCACGGAACCATTTTAGAAGAAAGCTGCTCCTAATAATAAGCGTTTCGCAACCGCATTTTCTCCCTTCTTCCCCGCTTTTCGTCGTTTGGACTACCTTACTGACAGCAAGTTTTGCTGCAAATGTCGCTTTCCTTGTGGCAAAATCTCCGAAATGGGCTGTGCGGAGCGGGGGAGTACCTGAGATAAGAGTCCGAAAGAGTAAGAAAAGCCCCCTAGGCCGAACCCTCCATAGACCAGGCAGCAGCTAGACACGGATTCGACGACTTCTCCAGCTAGGTATTTTTGGCCTTGTGGGATGCGGTCTTTCTCGTCTCAGCTTGGGTGGTTTATCCGACATAACAGGAAGAATGGGATTATTTAGAAGTACTCGTACGGAGTATGTTGGTCGTTATTTGCGGTGAAGGGAAAAGATGTGGTTCCGATTATCGGTCTCCTTGAAAGCGGGCCTCGTTACCCCATCGCACAGCATTATGATAGGACCGATCCCATCTCACTCCATCCCTGGTGTTCATCTGAATCATCGGAATGGGGAGTTGATCTGGGTATTAGGCTGATGTCGAATTGATAGGCTAAAAAGCACCCGCCGATCGTCGACATCTAGTTGAGTCGCATCTAGATCATAGAGATATGGCACATCATGGAGATTTGATGTCTATTAATTACGTTGCCCGCAGCTGGAGTCCTTGGAATGTCGAGGCGTATCAGACTTGAAAGAGAATTTGCAAGGCTATCGATAGAATGTTGATTTCCTGCCTGGTGGAATAATCCATCGAGCAAAAAGCAGCGGCTACGGATGATGGAAATCATAGGAAGAGCAGTTATCCCCCATTGCAGTGCAAACTCGACGCCACTAGACCTATTGAAAACAACAGAGCTTCCAAAAATTAGTCCAAACCTTCAATAATTGGGAATTGAGAGGGTAGAGCCCATCTCGTGCAGCTCCCTTGGTCTGTTAACTTGTGAGTAAGCTGATGGCTGGAGAATAAACGAGAGGCCGTGAGTGAGATGAAGTCAGCCATAGAAATGGATTCCTATCGCAAACATGGACTTGTCAGTGTCCGACACCAGTTCGAAGGGTTTAGCGTCATCTCTGAATAATGCCGAAGGAAAGTTCGCCCTAAAATTCCATAAAAAGATCCCACTACTGCAATGCCGTGTACACAAGCACCGAATTTATGCCAGGGAAGTTTCGATAACACCCTGACCTGACTCTGCGACACTTCTCGCAACATTGACGATACGAGGTGATCATATGTGTACAGGTATTTACTTCAAATGATTCGAATTACCTTAACGATACCAGCTGAAGAATGCTTAAAGCAAGCTCTGCTTTGCGTCTTTCGACGATGTTGTTTTTCATGAATTGTGTTGAGAACCCGTCAGAAGAAGAACTAGAGTTGTGCCAGCGATCAGACTCAGCTTCGTCCTGGTAACAAGAACCCATGGCTGAATTCTCGAAGATCTCTAGTGAATGAACTCCTCCTTCAAACAATCGAGGGCACTTCAATTGTAGTTTTGTCGTCAGGCTCTGGTCATCCTAGTAATTCTCCACCGTCAGGAATATACCTGCTCAGCGATCTTTGCCGCGCTACCTGTCTAGGGGTTGAGGACCTTGAGAGCATTGGATTCGGCGACTAACGTAAGTTACAGACCAACTAGCGCCTCACCGACCGGAAAGACAGTATTTCCAAACCTCACGGAGCGGATATGTTGCTATGAGTAACTGAACAAGCTTTCCAGTCGATCAAACGTGGAGAGCGCCAGTGTACGTTCTCAAACTGCTCAATGGACACGATCCACTACGAAACGCTATAATTGTCGTTTCTCAACAATGCTAAGAAGTGCTGTAGGTTTGTATTGAACTGAAAATGATACAACATGTTCGCTGCCCAAAAACAACTGAGGTCAAGGAGGGAGGACGGTAAAAAACAGTTTTGTTAGTGGCATACAAAAAAAGTTGACCTCCTTCAACTCAGGACATCAATGCCAAATCCAATGGAGATGGAGACTTGTTTAGAATCCCAAAAGAGGGAAAGGGCCCATTTGGGGAGAAGGATTTTGAGGAATCATTGAAGTCAGAATCGAAGTTTGAACCCGAGCAAACTGCAACCTGTGTTTAGTTTGATAGCTATTATTAATTGATGAAACTTATCAGTCGATGCTTTGCCATGTATTCCAAGATAACTCGCCTTGGTTGGTTTTAGTTGCGGGGAGACCAAGTTCAAAATAGGATTGGTGTTTTGGATATGCACTTGGAGTATAGCACTCTGCTTTCCGCCTTGCAATTATTCGCGATTTTTCGGTCGTTTTTCCGAAGCCAAAATTAAAAAAAGAACAAGGGGTTGCTGACTTGCTTCAATTATTTGTGGCTGAAAGCTAGACTTCGACCCCACAATTTGAAGTCCACCCTAATTTGTGGTGGACATGGACGTCGTTTCAAGGGCTGCGGTATATTCACGTCAAAGCCTCAGATCCCTACTAGTATGTTGTCTCGAGTTCCCCAGCGTCGATTTCTCCAAGGTTGCCAATAATGATGATAGGAGACTGAGATGACCCCAAAAGGCTACTTCCAGAGACTCCTCCCAGTGACGAGACTAGGGTTTAAGGTTTGAGGTTTCGATAAGACCAGCACAGTCCCTCGTGAAAAGGAATAGCTGACCTTGGGAGTTGGCATTTACCCTCTGTAGGACTGGACACCGAGGCTTCCAAAAATAGAGGAGCAACACCTATTCTTGATCAAACCTTGACATTCACAAATCCAAGCAAGCGACCTGCTATTACTCAAGCTGAGCAAAGTAAAGAATGATGCATGCAGTTGAACAGAAAGTCCATGAAATTGCTGCACATGTTGGCTTGAATATTCCGAGAAACGCTACCCCCACAGTGAGTTGCCAAAGCATACAATTCCGAAATCTCTGCCGAAAGAGGTTCTGACTCAAGCAGCTGCCAAACGTAAAAGCTCCATGTAGCTTGAACATCGGCGTATCGGGAATGCAAACATCTACCGAGCGCTTCAGATACCAGCTGTGGCCTAGTCTGAAAAAGACAGCAGCAGCAGCGGAGGGACGACACACACCAGATCTGAGTGACTTGAAAAAGAACCCATTCAAGGAGGGTGGAACACTCCACCGGCGCCGTAAGATCAGTGTCCCAGAGCTTGGGCTCATGACAACCGTTCAGGAAACGTTCGTAGATTCACGTAAGTCTGGGATGGTACTTCAATCATGTTTGCTGTCACTAAGTATCGAATAGCCACGATACCTGGTAAATTTCCTAGCCATGAGCGGTCAAATAGTGCTCCGGGAACATCTTGGGGTCGGGGCACTTTTGGAAATTCTGCTCTAGATCCTGTCGGAGAGCCACCAAGTGCCTCTAAAGAATCGTTTGGAAAAGTGGTTGGCCAATCTGCTTTAGATGATTGCGGACATAAGTCAGGTAAAAGGGTTTCCTCGCTCTTGCTCCCCAATGCACTAGATGCATATCCTTTGGCAGTAGATGTGACAAAAACATCAAAGGCCAGCTCGCCTATGAAAAGTTTAGAACAAAACACATCTAAAGAGGAAGAGCCACCTGCAGTGCCCCCGAAATCTCCTCGACTTGGTCTTCGGATCCCACCAACGCAGCCAATGACCAATTATTCCAATTCCAGCCCAAGCTCTTTTGATACCACATTGGCAATGGCGACAAATTGTGCTCCAGCCGATAATTCATATGCAAGTGGCTTCATATCTCCATTACAAACCAAGAAATCCGGAACGAACCTGGCTTCACTTGAATCGGCACACCCTTCCACCACACGGATTTTACCAGGAACGGGCAGACAGTCATCGCTTCATACGAGGAACAGGAGTGCTGGGGTATGCCAAACATATCAGAACACGAACATGCCCGCACCGACGCTGCATAGGAAATATTCGATGCCATTGAAACAGCAACAAAATTTCTCTCCAGACTCAATGAGTTGGGGCCAAACCCCAAGGAATGAGTCACCAATCGACAGTCCACAGGCTCAACACGCCAAGAAGGAACCAATAGAAGATGGATTTCTCATCCTTCCAGCAGGTATCCCCGCACACACTGCGCCGAAATTGCTTTCCCAATACGAAATTGAAAGATTGAGAATCCAAGCACGGGAACAAGCGACACGATTTGAGGTACTGAAGTACTCAGAAGTCAGATCGCTTTCCAGGGTACGTTCATAAATTTCTGCGCGCTGTCCCTGTCTAATTGTAAAGCCACTAAAATTGCCAAAGGAATTGCGTGCGCTCGATAAAAGATGCAATTATCTACGGGAAACTCATATATCTTTGCGATCAGGGCGACACAGCCTACACACACGCATGATCTCATACCTAAAGTCACCCCGAGTATCCAAATTTACAAGGGAAGGAATCTTAAAGCAAGAAGAGGCCCTCTCCGAACTTGATCAATCCATCGACGAATGGGTCTTTAAGTTGGATCAAGCTGAAAATAGAAGGAACCGTGTTCGCCAGAAGTTGCTTGAGCATATAGCTGGTGCGCTGTTACTCCGAAACTCATATTCGGAAGACGATATTTTGGGCGACGATCAGACACCACCTCGAAGTCCCAGCAAGATGGATTCTCCGCCAAGCAGTAGACGCAGGGACGTAGAGTCGATCAAGGTATACGCAGATGCCGAGTTGCGTACCTTGTTTGCCAACATTGAAAAGGAGATGGAGAGGATGGCAAACTCCGATACGTCGACTTCACTCACGACCGAAGTGGGTGCTTAAGTAGCTCGCCCTTCCGATAAAACATTTATCAACTTCATGGTCTTCAACGCTTTTTCTAACAGTCTTCCGACTTTTGATGGTCTTCCCCATCTTTGAACATTCCTTTTTACAACTTCTCTTTTCCCATTCTTTTAAAGTAGCTTGGTGAACTTGAAAGGACTTTTCCTTCGCTCATAACACGCACCTAACACGGTTTCGGCCGTAGCGCAGGTGCTAGAAAAGGAGACAAGAATAATTAGCTTCGAACTTTTTGGCATTTGCTCATCCTTTCGTTTTTTCACTGTTTCATATGTTTTGTTGGTTATTGTTGTATATATCTGTCGATTCCGTACATAAGTCGAAGCAGATTTATGATGTGATGAATAGCTAATGGGAGGATGATGCGATATCAACGAAATTAAATGAATTGGCTTTTCCCCATAACACGTCTGATCCCTAATTGTAACGTATATAACCAGTGATGAAGAGTTTGGATATGGACTACAGATTCTAAAATCTCTCTTGTTGGTTTGAAGTGGGTTGGAATTAGCTCTTTTCGGAAAAACGTTAACCCGCAGGTCATGAAATTTAGAATTCCATCGCAAACTTCAGATTTCTCCAGTTATTAAATATTTGACCTAAATCTCTCCATATAGTTTGACATTATTATTCCCCATTCTTCTTTTCAAGGAGCACATTCCATATTTCTCCAGTATGATTTCAAGAGCTGTGCTACGACAACACCAGGTGGCGAGGTCTGCCCTTTCAATTCGCTCTATGTCAAGCGCTACTCTGCCTGCAAGAAGATCTTCACACTTACAACCCTTTTCTCGATCAATAAAGCCATTTCCTCCCCGATTATGCCAGAGACATTCATCTACCCATACCCAAGAGGACAGCTCCAAGAAAGAAGCTGCTACTCCTGAGGAGAATGGGAAAGAAGAAAAGCCCGAGGAATCGGAAGACCCTGTTCAGAAAGAGCTTGAAGTTATGAAAAAAGAAATTATTGATCTCAAGGTATGGCTCTGGGTTTCCTTGTACATATTCTGTATTTTCTTTCCTGATATTGTTCATGTATTCTCAAAACTTCTCTCGTAGAAGTTGTTTTTATTCAATCTACAAGCCTAACCCGTTGAAATCTACACCTATAGGATAAATATCTCCGATCCGTGGCCGATTTCCGCAATCTCCAAGAACGCACACGGAGAGAAGTAGAGTCTGCCCGGAATTTTGCCATTCAGCGATTCGCAACGGACCTCCTCGATTCCATTGACAACCTTGACCGTGCCCTTTCTGCCGTCCCCGCTGAGAAAATCACTGGCGAGGCATTGAAGGAGAACAAGGACTTGGCCGATTTAGTGTCTGGTCTTAGAATGACAGAGCGTGTATTATTCAGCACCTTGAATAAGCATGGATTGGAGAGATTCGATCCTTCCGAGCTGGTTGAGGGCAAACCCCAAAAGTTTGATCCGAAACTACACGAAGCGACGTTCATGGTGGCGGCGGAGGGGAAGGAGGACGGTGACGTGCTTCACGCTCAATCCAAAGGATTTACTCTTAATGGCCGTACACTAAGGGTAAGTTCTTTTTGCCCCTTTCTTTCGCATGTCTACGAGTTCTCCTGCGTTTTACCCAGATATGGAGTTAAACTGACACGGTCCTTCTCTGTTAAAATACAGGCTGCAAAAGTTGGAGTTGTGAAAAACTCATAGGCATCCGTATTCCATACGAGAATCAAAAAATGCCACGCACAAGGTATTACCATCTGCGCTATATTCCTCAACTCTCCATCCCCTGCAATCACAATAACAACAACATAGACGTCTCGAGCGCCAATCTCTTCCCTCTCCACACCTCCCCTGTACAGTTGCGGATGATCGAGTTCCATCTGACCTTTACTTTACCTTATTTATCTGTATGATATTCCCCAGCATGGATTCCACACGGCCAAGGAAAAATCAATGTATGAGAACGGGCAGAAAAACATGGGAACGGCGTTTTTCCTATCTTGATCATTGATCTTCCTTTTTCTAAGAACACACGGTACTATTTGTTGATAAATAAGCTCATGTCCTCCTTGTTGACGGCACTGCCTTTTCTAAGTTTGTTTATTGACTTGTCTTCTTTCATACACTGCCGATTGATTATTGTTCTCTCCTCTCTTGATATGTTTGTGCTCTCTGGTTGGTTTGGGGCTGTTTTAGCATGTCATGATATGGCGGATTTTCTATTTGTGTCTTCAGTCGTCTTTCTGACTTCACTGTTGCACTTAAATCTCTATTATAGATTATAATGGATGGCTCTTGGGAAATTATGTACCTCGCACAAAGATTCATTCTGAAAAAAAGATATCTGTTTCAATCGAACGGAAAAGCACATGCATGATACTCCTCCTGCCTTCTTTTTGGTTAATTACAAGGTTCGTAATGTTTCAGGCCACTTAAAAGTTACAGAAGCCATTGTAGGTCTTGAGAATGGGATCAAGAAGTGGTAACTATAGCGAAATGCAGCAGGTTCCAAGTATATTGGATTGTTTCATATAAATACAGCAGCTTTGTCACAGGGAGACTACGACACTTCAGATAGCAAGCAATGAGGCCAGAAACACATGTCTAAAATTACATGACAGAAAAGATCTGTCGAAGATACAGCCTCACCCATCAAAATGTTCAAAAGCTGCCCACATCGTATCACCATCACCTTATCTCCACCCCAGCCCTCTCAACCAACCCCTTCCTAACCATATCGTGCAACTTATTCGTTTCGTCATTGGTCAGCGTCCGCTCCAAACTCCTGTAATTAACCCTGTAACAAAAACTCTTCCTCTTCGTCTTCGGATGCGTAAACTCATCTACAAGCTGCACATCCTCCACCAAATCCCCCGCAACATCACGCACAATCTCCATCATATCATTTTCATGGAACGGCATACGACCCCCTGCAGCAGCGACGCCCGCGCCGCTGGTGGCGCCGGGGGGCAACCAGAATGCAACATCCTTGTAGCATGACGGGTGTTTCGAAAAGGGGATGAAGCGGGTGATCTTGCCAGCCTGAAATTGGGAGAGGAAGCGCGGATCCTGCGACCAGAAGAGGCGTATATCTGGGATGTTGAAGAGGAGCATGGCGATACGCTCTATGCCCAGGCCGAAAGCCCAGCCAATGCGGTGTGGGACGTCAGAGGCTATGAGCAGTTCTTGTTTGACGACGCCGCAACCGAGGACTTCGAGCCAGTCGCCTTGCCAGAATACTTCGAGTTCCCACGAGGGACTGGTGAAGGGGAAATAGGCCTCGACCCAGCGGACCTTGAGGGGTTCCTGGTTCTTGCGGGCTAGTTCCGGGATTCCTTCTCGAGCAGCTGTGAAGATTTTAATGACGAGACGTTCGAGAGAGCGTTTGAGGTGGGTTGCAATGGCTTCTGTTTCCTCGACGCTGAGGTGGTCTGCTTGCAGAGGGTTTCTTTGCGGGTGTATTGTTGGGTTTGGGTCCTCGACTTTAACATTATGAGAGGGGATGCTGTTGGCGTCTTTCATGATTGCCTCTGCAGTCTGCTGTGAATATTTTAAGGGATCTTCTCGTGGGCGCTTCCATAACCTCGCACCTTCCATCTGGTGGAAGACCGGATAGTGACTCCGGTCAATGGCATCGCGCCTATAGACGTCTGCAATGACTGTATATCCCTTCTCCTCCGGGCGAGTTTTCTCGTTCATATTCATCCGTTGAAAATAAGAGTGCTGGTGCGCGCTCGTGTGCGTTCTCAAAACAGTTTTTTTATTCACGTAGTATGTATCCGTCCGACTTCGTCCAGGGTGATCCGCGGGGAACCCGAGGACGTCGAAGTTCTGCGTCGTCGGGACGATGGGGTTCTGTTCTGCATAATTGCCATACTCTGGGCCTGTAAATTGGCTTTCTATCAGCTCGCGTGTGATTGCAAGGGGGTGGTTTTTATCCAGATATAATCGACGCCCAATATGCGAAAGAATATTGTTGGGGGTATTCGTCCACTCGTCGACTGGATGGGTTTTGTCGCCGTCCCTAATTCCCTCCCGCGTTATCTGAGCTGATGGAGTTTGGTGGTCGGACTGGTCCTTTGATATTCTCAAAGCATCCTCTAAAACTGGATCTGCTGCTGCTCTTCCTGTAGCTGTTGAGTTGTTATATCTTGAACTCACGAGCGGACTTAATTGACTCCTCCACTCAGGACTCCTCGTGAACCTGGCTGCGATTGCCCGCGAATTGGAGGCCAACCATAGCGCCCTGCCAATCGGGAGCAGTCGCATGTCTCTGGCTCACCTACTCGGAGCTTCTTCCGGTGTGGGTTTTTGTCCTTGCGCCGTCCTGTTGATGAGCAGCTGTTCCACTACTCTCATATATACATATATATTTCAATCGCTGTGTCGCTGGTCATCGTCAATTTCTTCGCCGAGCTAATTGTAAAAATTATGCAAGCTCTGTTGTTATCCCGGAGCCGTACTTAAGAGACTTGGCACTATCCAGCCAATAGAAAGCCTGATATCCTCATTAATTTTTTACAAAGTTCGGGAAATCCTTTTTCATCAGCGACATCGGATTTAAATATGTAAACCCTCACCGTTTGGTTTAAAATATCCACAGACAAAGCACTCTTCCTCTTCTCCCCCCTCCTTCAACGCTTTGCTCAGGCATGATGTATATACGTCTGAATTGTCAAGATGGCAGATAGTGACAAGATGAAAGGCTTCAAGCCCCGTTCTGCTCAGCAGTCATCACCCAAACTCCATTATCCCTTCTGGTTCGGTGGCTCTGCCTCTTGCATGGCCACGGGAGTAACGCATCCTTTGGATCTCTGTATGTTTTGATCCTCCATTTTTATCCTCTTTTTTGGGCCTATTAGACGTGGTTAGCTAACTCATTCTTGCTTACAGTAAAGGTAATTCTGCGGCGTTTCTTTCCCATCCTAACAAGGGCTAATATTCCCGCGCATAGGTCCGCCTCCAAACCCGCAAACCGGGCGACCCAGCTGGCATGTTTAGAACGATGGTTTATATCATCAAGAATAATGGAGTTCTTGGGCTATATAATGGGGTATGTTTTATAAATTTTATCTCAAACTTGTTGTGGTAGCTCGAAAGGTGTATATCGAAATGAAAACCGGTGGAACTAACTCGTCCGGGCATATCGCAGCTTTCCGCCTCCCTCCTCCGCGGCATCACATATTCCACCACCCGCTTCGGTGTCTACGAAGAGCTGAAATCCCGATTCACCACCGTAGAGTCATCCCCGTCACTCCCCACCCTCGTCACAATGGCCTCCATAGCAGGATTTGCAGGTGGCCTGGTCGGAAACCCCGCCGACGTCCTAAACGTCCGCATGCAATCCGACGCCGCGCTTCCCCCCGCGCAAAGACGTAATTACAAACACGCCTTCCACGGCCTGATTCAGATGGTTCGCTTGGAGGGCGCTTCAAGTCTGTTCCGCGGCCTGTGGCCCAACTCCGCGCGGGCAATACTCATGAACGCATCACAGTTAGCCACATACGATTTTTTCAAGAGCATATGTATGCGACACTTTGGCATGTCGGATAACATCAACGCACACTTTACCGCATCGCTAATGGCAGGGTTCATGGCGACGTCCATATGCAGTCCGGTCGATGTGATCAAGACGCGGATCATGACTGCTAGTCCCGCGGAGTCGAAGGGACAGGGTATCATTGGGCTGTTGAAAGAGGTGGTCAGGAAGGAAGGGTTCTCGTGGATGTTTAGGGGGTGGACGCCTAGTTTTGTGCGCCTTGCGCCGCAGACGATTGCGACGTTTCTGTTTTTAGAAGAGCATAAGAAGATTTATCGGGCTTTGAATCCACCAGCCGCGGCGCCAGGGGTTGCGATATAAATAATCCCGTAATGGAAGGGATTTTTCCCCCTCGCGTGTCCCCTGTTATGCGGAATAACCCAAATAATTGGCTGGGATTTTGATGTTCAGGGCCGTTCGGATACACCTTGTCGTCTTCACATGTTGACGCTTTATATTTATGCCTCTCCTTCATCCCTCCACCTAACCACCCATCCCGTGTGCGATTTCCTCTGTGATCTTGATTCGGATACCCAACAAGCGATATCAATTGCTACCATTAGACACCCCATCCGTGAATCTCTATTCCCACACATATCATTCCTTCCTTTAACCTCAACACCAACGACAAACGATTCAAACCCACATCCATACCTTTTTCTTACCTGAAGATTATAGAACTCTGGGTTCATATACCACCCCTTTTGGCGTTGGACAGAAAACTAATTGGAAAAAGCATACCAGAAGCTCTAGAGTTAGACCTGTTGTTCTTTGCCATTTCCCTCCTATTTCAGTTTGTTTTTGTTTTTTCAATGTTATTTTCATATACAGGTGTATATGCATGAGCGTCTACAGCCATGCCCTCTTGGATTTTTTCTTTTTCTTTTTCTTTTTTTTTCTGGATGTACTAGGCTGTTTTCTTAATAGCCTTTGGATCGTGGATAGGGGATATATAACGTCTGGACGGTTGGGATTTCCCCTATTGTTTCCTGAACATAAATACCGTGGTTACGATAGAGAAAACGGTGCATGATACATATCATATCACATATCAGCTAATGGGCATAGAGTGCAATACGTACTCAAGGAATGCAGATGTAAAAAGGTAATTTGAAAGAAATTTCAAATCCATGTGGATTTTTGCTAAACAAAGGGGACGAAACAGGTCGTCATAGGAGGACTTTTTCCAAACTCCTAAAAATGGCCAAGAAAGAGACGGCTGGGCATGCAAGGTATAACTTAGTCAACAGAACTAGCTTCATATACATGCGGTTACACGACTTCGATGCAGTATTTCTCTTTTTAATATACTCTTTCAATTCTTAAGACGTATATATACAGTGATAGCACCTCCCACTTCCACTCCCAAAAGAGAAAAGAAAGATGAAAACCACGGGACCATACAGAGCAAATCAATAACTCATTCACAACCTCGTACGTATGGAATATTGAAGTGTATTTGTGCAGTGGGGTAGATACCGTATACTACTTCAATAAGGGACTTGACCCGTGGGATTCATCCCTCCCTTCCCCTTTCTTGTCCGGCCGCAAGAAGACCCCTCTCAACTTGAACAAAATATTTCGCGCAACATTTACATTGTACAGCATAACTCTCGGCAACCATTTACCGATCGAGTCGGGCGGGGAAGTTACCGGCTTCTATAGCGGGATTCATATATTAGCTCCATATACATCGATATAATATGACTGGATAATTTTCTCATATAGATATTGAACCTACCGCGTTGGCCATCCCATCTATCAGTCCAGGACTTGGGGCAGAGAGATCTGTAGGCGAGGTAGAACTGTTCCAATATCATGAGGTGTCCGTAGAAATATATCACATTTTGCCTGGTCACGGGAGAGACGTGCGCATTCACCCGTCAAAATGTAGTGGACCAATGGAAGGGCAAATACCTGTCTGCATGGGCGGAAGTCCTCGCCCTTGGCTATAATGCACTTATGGTAGTCGACGTAGTTTTGCCAGCAGTGCTTCGTTCTACGAGTCAGGGTGGTTGTCGTTAGTACTTCGACAAGACGTTGGGGATGACGTTGAATGCGGGAGTTAATTGAAGAAACAATGAAAAGAGAGATAAGGGGATTCTTACTGGTTTTGATTGGGGAAACGGGCATCGAAGCCTGTTGTATATGTTAGTGAGTGAGGGAATACCGAGGTCGGGTTTAGAGTGGTGTTTTGAGGGATGGGGATGGAGAGTGGCTCTGGTCATGTCATGCATCAATGCAATGGGGACAGGAAGAAATGCAACGATGTGATTGGGTTGCCTCTTTGGTTCATATGTACATACCAGCTGTTGCAGGGTTAGTCAGTCAGTCAGTCAGATGTAATTGCGATCCCCTCCAATGGATGTATGTATTTGTGTGGAGAGGACGGGTATTACTTACCAGTGACGAACTTGAAGGGCTTGGTTTCGACGGGTTCATCGGGATCAGCGTCCGGGATATGTGTCATGGTGTATGTGGAGATGGATTCCAATTAGGGTCTTGATAGAGCGTGTCTCTACCTGTATCTGTGTAGTTGGGATGTTAAAAGAGTTCGATGTTGGATGTTCATTCAAGATAATAACTGGTTGCTGAGATGAAGGTCTAAAGTCCCGTGATGTGCCGAACCAAGGAAAGCCCTGATTGGGTGGCAAGGATTTTGTCGGACCAAACATCCATCATTCGAACCACCCCAACTAGCGAATATCCACTGCTCACTCCTCACTGATCCACAAACCAACCTTGGAACACACCTCACTCATCTTCTACGCTGACGGTCTGGATATTTCATACACAGTCCTAGTTACTTGCTGCAGCAATTGGCTATCTTCTCTTGACTGCTCTATATTCATCACGATGTTCCCTACTCGCCCACTGAGAATGCAAGCCACCCAGCCTCGTCTAGGTCCTTTGCCCGTGAGTAGATTCCTAGGAGACCCCAATAGTAGCTCTTTTCGCCTCTCTTAATTTGCAGAAGCAGATGCCATGATACTGATATTTTCTCTTCTAGAAAGAAACCCAAAGCGGTATTTAATCACCCCTCCTCCCAAGACTACAACATCAAATTGCGACGAACGTCAAGAGAGGGAAAGTTTGATTCTCTGACTGTTCCATATGCTAAACAACCATCTCCCACGTTCAGCTCACACAGTATCCCAGCGCCTCCGAACCCTCAAGAAGATCCCCCCAGAATTGTTCCCTCTGGGTACGTTATCAAGACCAAGATTAAGAGCCTCATCCAAAATTTGTCATTGTGTTTCATACCTTTAAACTAACATGCTAATTACAATCCATTCTTTTCTCATCCAGGTTTTGTTCTTTCGTAAGTCATTTCGTTAAAGGCTAAACCCCCATTACCCATCCAACCCGGGGAGCGAGACCCAATAACTAACAAGCGTTCTCTCCAATTCAAGCGTTGCCGTCGGTGCTGCCACATATTCCCTCATCAAAAAATTGAGAACGGACAAGACTCTCCGTCTGTCGCGACCTAAGCCTGAAGATGTCAGCCATTAAGATATAGTCCGTATAGCGGCACAGAAATATCTCCGAGAGATAGGATGTCAAGAATAAGTTGTTGGTCGTTGGCAAAGGAGGGGTTGTGTGTATATCTGTGTAGCGCATCTCCCCAAATCTCCAATTTGTATTGTTAGGCCCGTGTGCTCTCATCTAGTGGGTGTATGTGTGGGAGCAAATTGGATGGCTTGTACATGTATATATTTTTTTCATTTCGTTCACGCATTGTGTGCTTTGCAAAAAGGCAGAGTCGAGAATAAATCAATAACAGCATTCGATATTACTTCTGTGTTTCCCTCTTTGTCCCGTTAGTTTTCGTAGTCGATCAATTCATAGCGCGTATCATATATAATACCAGATTCATTCGGGTTTCGGCCCAGCAATATCTAGACCTTCCAAGCCTTGCATGGGATCTTCAGGATGGCTATTCGATCCCGCCCCGCCCCGTTCAGCGATTCTATCCTCTTTGCTAACGGCATGCTGAGCCAAATAGCCCTCCTGAACAAGTAACCGCCGTTAGAAAACCAGTAGTTAAATCATCAACCACCCAAACAAAGAAAGAAAGAACCAATACCTGTTCCCAAATCGCCGTCCTACTCCCCAAGCCCTCATTACTATCCTTCTGCGGCTTCGCAGCAGCAACCTTAATTATCCGTCCATACAGTTCGCTCTGGTCCATATTGTCAATGGCATCTTTGGCATCCTGCGCGTCTTCGAACTCGACATAGCCGAAGCCGCGGTGCAGATCGTTTGAGGAGGGCGCTTCGGGTTTGGGCAGGGTGATATCGACAATTTCACCGAAGGGAAGAAAGGCTTCTGTTAGGGTGCGGATTGTGACGCATTGATCGAGCCCTCCGACGTAGATTGTGTTCTTAAGGCGGGAGGCGTCAGACATGTTTGATGTTTGGTTTGGTTGTGATCCTGGTTTGTTGTTGCTTTTGTACGGAAAGAATTGGGTTGTAGTATTAAGTACACATATAGGAAATCGTTTATTTTTAAGGGGGTATCTTGTCGTTCAACAAACGTACAAACTGTAGTATCTGTCAAATTGCGCTCTTGAAGCTCCCTCAACTAGGAAGACCTGACGTTGTTTGATCTAATCACGACCTCTTGAGGTTTTGACGTTGGGAGGGGCAATATATCACGTGATGTGTGGGTGTTCTGTGGCTGCTGTTCGCTGTGGCTAGTGTTTCTCAGAAGCAGAAGGCCACCTGGATCAAATAGTTGACCCTGGGGCAAGTTCCCCAGTCAATATCAAGTCCAGGGATCGCGAACAACTACAACCCAAACCCTGGAATTGGGAATCAAACATTACTCTCCTTTGTACATATTCCATTTACGCATAGAAAACGCAACCCTCTGGCCCCTTGATCCCCATTTACCATCTGTGTAGTGGGTAGGCCCCCCTTTCCTATTCCCACAATGGTGCGTCTACGGGAAATCCCCCGAACAGCCGCCTTTGCCTGGTCTCCCGGCTCTGCGTTCCCCCTCATTGCCACGGGGACACGGGCTGGTGCAGTCGATGCAAACTTCTCTAATGAGACGGACTTGGAACTTTGGGATCTTGCCCTGGACACCGAAGGAGGTGCCGTCGAGTTACAACCCGCAGCAAAAATTAGTTCGGAGTCTGGGTATGGCTTTCTTTCCGTAATGATTATTTTATTTTATTTTATTTTTATTTATTTTTGGAACTTTTTTTCTTCGGGGATGGTTGAAAATTGTAGTATCAATTATGGAAGATGAGGTGGCTAATTTGATATTGAATTCTGATCATAAAACAGGTTTCATGACCTTGCATGGACGGAGTCGGATGATAGTTCTCGGGGCATCATTGCTGGCGCCTTGGAGAATGGGTCGTTAGATCTTTGGAGTGCAGATAAGCTGTTGAGCGGGGCAAGGTTGGTGTCCCATTTTTTTCCTCCGCGCAAACACAGGTTTTGGATAGCATTTTCCCGCTAACATATACAACTATACACGCAGTGATTCGCTCGTCTTGAGAGCCTCTCAGCATTCTGGCCCCGTCAAAACGCTACAATTCAATCCGCGACACTCGAACCTTCTGGCAACCGGTGGAAGCAAAGGAGAAGTACGTACATCTCATGCTAGCGCAAGGCAAATAGATTTCCTTTTGCATATGTCCATTTTCTAATGGCTACAGCTTTTCATCTCGGACTTGAACAATCTTGACCAGCCGTTCCGACTGGGAAATGTTGCAGCACGACTGGACGATATCGAGTGCCTCGACTGGAACAAAAAAGTGCCCCATATCTTGGTCACGGGAAGCAGCGCGGGGTTCGTCACTGTGTGGGATGTTAAGACTAAGAAGGAGAGTTTGACGTTGAACAATCTGGGGAGGAAGGCTGTTAGCGCTGTTGCGTGGGATCCGGAGAAGGTATTTGTTATTATTTCATGATTCTTTTTATAGGATGAGGTTTACTGACTTGAATCGTGTAACTAGCCAACAAAACTCGTCACGTCCATTCCCCTAGAGACAGATCCTCTGATTCTAGTTTGGGATTTGCGCAATACTAATGCACCTGAAAGAGTATGCTCTAAGTTAACCCTTCCTACAAGCAATACATTAACTAATTTGAAACAGGTATTGAGAGGTCATGAATCCGGAGTGTTATCACTTTCATGGTGTGCCCAGGATCCAGACCTACTCCTGTCCAGCGGCAAGGACAACCGGACCATCTGCTGGAATCCTCAGACCGGAGTTCAGTATGGCGAATTCCCCGTCGTCACCAACTGGACCTTCCAAACACGATGGAACCCCCATAACCCGAACATGTTTGCTACGGCCTCCTTCGATGGCAGAATTTCTATTCAAACCATCCAGAGCACTAGAGCTGATGCCGCAGCGCAAGCTGGAGCAAGTCATGGCCAGCCTGTCGACGATGAAGACTTCTTCGCCAAAGCTCAGTCGCAACCGCAAGTTTCCTCGTTTTCTCTGCCAAAGCCTCCCAGATGGTTGGAAAGGCCTGTCAGCGTTTCGTTTGGGTTTGGCGGTAGAGTGATATCTGTCGACCTTACGGAACCTGGTAAACCGGGCTGTCGCACTTCGAGAGTGAAAGTTACTCCTTTCGAAGTGGATTCAAACATCAGCAGTGCTACTGAGAAATTCGAAGAGGCGCTAAAGGCCGGCGACCTGCGGAGCATATGTGAATCTAGAATTCAAAATTCCAGGAGTGACTCGGACAAGGCTGATTGGAAGGTTATTGAAACATTGATATCGGAGAACCCGAGAAAACAGGTTATTACTTATTTGGGATTTTCGAACGAGGTTGATGAGGCTGCTGATAGCCTATCACAACTTGGACTGGGGAAGAGCGAGGGCGAGGTTAACGGGATATCTGGTGCATCTGACTCTCCCAGTCCCGGGGGTGCAAAAAGACATAAGCGGTTGTCTTCGATTTTTGATACGCATGCGGATAGCGATACCTTTCTTACAGATTTATCTGCTTCTAAGGGGGCTAGGACGAATGATCCGTTCCAGATCTATACTGGTTCCGAATCTGAGGCAGATAGGGGAATAACGCGAGCGCTTCTCCTAGGAGACTTTGAAAAGGCGCTTGATATATGTCTTCAGGAGGACCGGATTTCTGATGCTTTTATGATTGCTGTGTGCGGGGGACAAAAGTGCGTTGACAAGGCCCAGGAAGCCTACTTCCAGAAGCAGGCTCAGGGGCCGAACTATCTCAGACTGCTGGCTTCCATTGTTGGTAAAAACCTTTGGGATGTTGTGCACAATGCAGACCTTGCGAACTGGAAGGAATCCATCGCTACGATCTGTACATTTGCGACGAATGAGGAATTCCCTGACCTGTGCGAAGCTCTCGGGGATAGGCTGGAAGAACAAGCCAAAGCTAAAGACGACAAGGAGAGTCGTAAAAATGCTGCCTTCTGCTTCTTGATCAGTTCAAAGTTGGAGAAGGTGGTGGCTATCTGGATTGATGAGCTTCAAGAAAACGAGAGTAAGAGTATTCAGGAGGCCTCTGACGATACAAGTTTTTCGATTCACATTCGTGCTCTCCAGAGCCTTATCGAAAAAGTTACAGTCTTCCGCCAGGTCACCAAGTTCCAGGATACTGAGAAAGACAAGACGTCCGATTGGAAGCTTAGCAGCCTCTATGACAAGTATCTTGAGTATGCTGACGTTGTTGCAACACACGGACAACTGGGCATCGCTGAAAAATATCTTGATTTGCTGCCCCAGGCTCATTCTGCTGCTGAGACCACAAGAAACAGGATCAAACTAGCTACGCGCAAGACAGCTGCAAAGGCAGCTCCCTCCAACCAAGCTACCGCGTCCCGTCTGACCTCGAAGCCCCTGCCACAGCAATCCCCTGCGTCTCACGGAATGTTTGCGCCAAACGCGCCCATGACGCAGACAAGTAACCCATATTCCCCACCAGCTCCTATGCCAGCCAGCAATCCTTACCCGCCAACAGGAGCTACAACAACCTACTCCCCAGCAGGTTATCAACCGTCTCAACCACGGCCAGGCGCAGGACCTGTTGCTCCTCCAACGCAAACCTTTGGGGTAGCTGGACATTCAAACATCGGCCCACCGCCACGGGCCACAAATCAATCCCCATCCACAGTCACTTCATATACGCAGGCTACGAATCTCCCTGCCTGGAACGATTTGCCCGAAGGGTTCGCCAAGGCTCCAACTCCACGACGCGGAACCCCCAGTGCAGGTGCTGGTGTAATCAGCTCCCCCTTCCCAAACCAATCACCAAACCCGTCCCAATCTCCACGAGCAATGTCTCCCCACCCGCCAGCCCCGCCCAGGCAGCGGACATCAATGGCAGCCCTACCCCCACCAAAGGGACCCGCTCCTCCCCAGCGCATGACCTCCCCTCCCTCCGTGGGACACCATCCTCCCTATGGCTTCCAGCCACCCGAGAGACCTCCATCGACTACGTCAAACCCATATGCCCCGACCACAACTCAACCACCAGCCGGACCGGGTATGAACATCCCTCAAATTCCCCGCGGGCCGTCCCCTTACAATACCCCGCCGTCTGGCCCACCACTGTCGAACCGTTACGCTCCAAATTCCGCTGCGCAGCCATCTGGGCCCCAACATCCTCGACCTGCGGCCGCTCCATACCCCACTAACCCCCCCGCGCCTTCACCAGGCCCGTCGCCATACGCGCAACACCAACCTCCACCTCTACAGGGCCCGTATGCACCCCCTAGCGCGCCAGGTGGAAGACCAGAGCCCCAGCACCAACCACCACCCGCAGGGCCGGCACCGGGTTCGCAACCAGGTACAGCGCAGTCGCAGAAGAAGACAGCTGTCCCCCCTAAATACCGTAAGTGCCCTGCCCCTGCATGTATACAAACAAATAAATTATAAAATCGACTTACCAATTTAATTCAATACAGCTCCTGGCAACCGCAGCCACATTCCCGCAAACGCACAGCCAATCTTCGAAATCCTCTCCGCCGACATGCAGCGTGTTAAATCACGTGCCCCATCCTCTTTCAAAGCGCAAGTCAACGACGCTGAGCGCCGGCTGAATATTCTCTTTGACCATTTGAACAACGAGGATCTGCTCAGGCCGGGCACGGTGGAGAGTATGGTTGAGCTTGCGCGGGCATTGCAGGCGCGCGACTATGATACGGCACACTCGATTCATTTGGATATTTTCACTAATCGGAATGAGGAGTGCGGGAATTGGATGGTAAGTTGTTTGGAGTTTTTGATTCTCGTTATCTCGTTTCGTATCAATGAAGTGTGCTAATGATTTTGTTTGTGAAATATAGGTAGGTGTGAAGCGTTTGATTGGCATGAGCAGGGCCACTCCCTGAATATAGCGGTTATATAAATGGTTTTTTTTTCGCGGGTTTTTAGTTTTTATACATTCCATTGCTTGGGAGCTAGATGTATCTCCTCACTTTCATTTCCCTAAATAGCAAGTAGGAGGGGGGGCTAAGGGAAGGCGAAGGATGAATGAGTCGACTTTTCTACGGGCGATCGACACAGGAGAAGAGAGAGACAAAAGTAATGAAAACCGAAGACACGAAAGAAATAGGATCATGAAATTGAGCGAGTTGAGGATGTGACGATTGTATTTTTCGTTTTCTATCATTTTTATTTTCCTTTTTATTGTTTTTGCGAATATTTTTCTTACTGCTATTATATTCTCGCTGTCTTTAGATATCTTTAATATCAACTTAAACTTACTAGGTTTTTATACTTTATTTTACCTTATTGTTACTTTTATATTAATGGCGATGGAGTATTGATTTTTCCCGCCCACATTTTTCCCACTCCGTATTTCAGGGGTTATGGGGCGACGCTGGAGATATGAAAATTTCATGTTTAGAAACAACTCCATGTAGAAGGGTACATAAAATAAAGGAAAACTGCCCCATAATTATGGAAATATCCACCGAATTTTCTTTATTTCTTTGTTTACCTAAGTTCTCACCGCGGGTTAATGTATTATCATCTGCCAGACCTCCCATAGTGAGAAGGAAAGCGAGTGAAACATATCATGAGGAAACCCCACTAATGAGACAACAACCGAATAGAAAATGAACAATTACGAGCCCGCCCCCCAAAAAAAAAAAAAAAAAAAAAAAAAAAAATTCAACAAAAGCGCCCCAACGGCAACTGTCCCCAAAATCGGCTGTATCCTGACTACTCTCACGATGCTTATACGGCACCATCTGTACCCTTCTCTCCAGAGGAAAATGACTGACGGGATACACAAAAACGGCGCAGTCAAGCTCATTAACGTATTAACCCACACCCATCTAATAGATCTTTTAAAATTCACCGTGCCGGTGCTAGGCTTCCCCATCTCCTTCCCGTCATCCTCCACACCTGTATTTTCTCCAGAGCCATTGTGCCGTATCCTCAATCATGAACTCAATGGTAGATGAGGGAAAGAAGAGCATGGAGCTGTAGTGCGCCGGCTGTTGAAAACATATCAGAGGCCAGATACTACCAGATCACGATTGCCATCTGGCGCACGATGAAATCGAATTGCCGGGTACACTGGTTACCGTAAAAGGATGGAGGTTTGGTGACCTTTTTTCCTAGCCACGAGTTGCCGATGCCGCGTACGTTCATGTCTATGCTCATCGAAGGGGCCTGATGAGGCCTGATGAGGTTAAAAAAGAGCAGATTTATGTCATGGACTTAGCAGTGTGACTGGCACTGTTGCCATGCTACCATTGCAGGTGACACTTTTGCTCAAGTCTAGGCAGGTGATGTATTGGAGGTATCCAGCGGCAGCAAGGAAGAAGATCCCAATGATGCGGAGCGGAGAGCCCCTTGTGGGTGTAATTGATTAAGAATGCATTTTTCCTGGGATATGAGTGACGAAACAGAGAACGGGGAGGAAAGTCGATATGTTATTCAACAGGGTGACTTCTAACATATTGGCTGTTGGAGTTTTAGGGTGGAGATCTCCTGGGAAACCCCACCGGGTCTCAGCTGAGCGGAAAGTGAAGCTTTTGCTCAGAGTCATACTCTTACGGATCCAGTCTCACGGGTTATATAGTTTCCGCAGTCTTGAAGCTGAGACTCCAAAATTTGGCAAACTGCTAACAGCGACGCGAGCATGAAGATTCCAGGCCAGAGAGGCATGGTGTCATTCGGAGAGTTGGAGGCCGGGAATGACAGAGGATATTGGCACTCCAGATTCAATCATCATCGTACTGACGTCTTTGGGCCCTGTCTTTAGATTAGTTAGTTATTTAATTAAATGCTTACGTTTTCCCCGCCGAGCGGGCCGCAGTGGTCATTGGCCAAAGAGTACGGGACGAATTGCAGCTGTCAATGAGCAGCAACAGCCATCATTGGAGCAGATCTAACACTAAATACGCACTTAGCTGGAAGTAGCGTATATTCGAACTGGCGAAGCTAGAAACGCACTGTTTCACCTCAGTCGACCCTGGCAACCATGAGCAGATCATATGTACGGCAGGAATCCAGAGCATACGGACCTATTCAACAACTCCGGAAAACACAACCCCCGAAGCAGAACAGCGGGGTGGAAGGTTTGTCGGTGTCCCAACTTCATACTCGCACCAGCGGATTACCAGGTGCCAAGGGTATCATTATCAGCAAACTGGATAAGATGTCTTAACTTGACGCAGAATAAGACTTCGTAGGACGGGGGTAAGAGAGTTATGATATCATGTTAGGATATAGAGAAAGTAGAAAAGATTCAAAGAAATAAGCAATGGAAAATATATTGCGATTCGTTGGGCTATCACAGGGAGGCTGTCGCAATCTCAATTGTTCGCTGTCGGCTAATCTTAGCTTTCTACTATTATCATAAACCCAAAGTGTAGTAGAATACATGGAATGGGAATTGAAACAAAGAATTTCTTCTTCCGTATGCGTTGAATCAAAAAGAACAATAATTGAGGATAATGAAAGCAGGATCGGGAAATGGGAGGAAAATTTGTATGACAAAATAGTGACAGATGCTCTCTCTACCGAGTACCGGTTGTTGGAATAGTGGATCTAATACCAGTGCCAGTAGGGAAATTTCTCGCACTGAGCAAAGTCCCCTTTACGCTTCGAATCTCTGTCTTAAAAGCAGCAATAGCATCTTCGTTGTTTTTGGCCCCAGATTTTCCGTTCCCGCCCACTGGCTTGGAAGAATCATTGTATACCATATACGGGTAAGGGCTATTGTTGTAGATCAAGCCATCTAGATAGCTTTTCAATTCCCACAGAGAATCGTTAGTTGCATTTTGTATAGTGCCCGTGGTATCTTCGTCGGATAGATAATCAGTTAATTGTGATGATATTGATTTGAGCCGCTTGGTGTGCATATTTACTGTCTTTTGAGAGGAGGATAGATCACCCGTGTCCAGGCCTTCAATTGGCGTGGACAGGGTAGATGAAGCCTGTGAGAGAATTGGTGATGTTTGTGTTGCAATGTCTCTGTGGAAAAGTTCTGTGGGATCTGATGTTATAGAATCCGCATCATCATCATCATCATGATGTAACTTTTGGTCGTCTTGTGAGGTGCTCGGGAGGAGAGGTGGGATCGAAGACACATTTTTCTCCAGCTTTTCATTCAAAGCGGTGATGTTCCGCCGTGCTGTTTCGGCCAATTCATGGCGGGCAAGCGTGAGCTCTTCCAGCATTGGCTTCAGTAGGAAGTGGCTGGCGCCGTATATGGTAGACGCAAGCCCAGCAGCACCATATAGAGTGTTCATAACGCCTTGGAATGTGACTAGAGGTGGCGGCTTCCGTGCTTGGAGGATGAATTCGGGATATGTTATAATAGGAGGGGAACTGGAGCCAGAGGCTGGACTTTGAGAGCTTGGGATTTCGGGCGAGGGTGGAGGGGCCGTGCCAGATGTGACCGTCTGAGGAGGAGCCTGAGCACTGTATGATATTGATTTCGTAAAATCCTTTGTTGGTGATGTCGTGTCAGCGCTCGTAGCCTCTGGGTTTCTTGATATGCCGAGCAGCTTTTGGATCTCGTCGTTGCGAAGGCCCTTGGTCTCGAGGAACGAGATCTTTTTATCCGTTGGTGCGTCTCGTATTGACTCATCTTTTAGAAATCTTAAAGCTTCTTCTATGAGAGTGTTTCTGGAGGATGTCTCTGTCTTGTTTCCATCTGCTGTGGGAGCAGTGGTGGAATCTGATACCGTCTTGTCTGGCGCAGGGAGTTGCCAGCCTGGGATAACCGGGGCTTTCGGCTTTGAATCGTCACTCATGGTAGTTGGACAACAAATTGAATCAATTTAAAACACACGTAAAACATAGAAGACAGGAGGCAAAGATCACTGGATGCTATGAAAAATAAAAATGTAAACGTTGTTCTCTCTTATCTGGACAACAATATTAATGCTGAAGATGTTGAGAATAACTTTGGAATGCGGTAGGTAGGAGTCGCAGTTGGACCTCGGCTTGCTTAATCATCCATTATGGTAACTACGACTAGTTAACTAAATAACTACGGTAACTTTAAATAACGTTAATTGTGGTAAATATGGTGGTAATCAGGATACGAGTACGGAGTAACTACACCAAATGGGCTGCTTACTAGCAATAAGGTACCTCCCTCACCAAGTAAATATGATATGTTTATTAAGTACCCCAGTACCCAGCTGCAATGCACCCCCAAACTTGAGTCTTCCTTCTCCTGCTCAACATCTCGACGTCCCATCACTTTTGATATTGGCTGCTTCATGAGGAGCTTTTCCCACAAATTGTCTTAGGTTTCCCCATTTCTTTGCGATGCGAAAGGTATTGGAATCCACTACGACTAGCCCTTGCACGCCATACTTTGAGTTTCCTCAGCTGCTAGACTGTTCCCCACCCAGTAGCCAGCAGGGGGGCTGGCGTTTAACTATCATCTAATTACTCGACCTTGCTACCATAGCGGCTGCGACAAGGCGTTCTCCTCACGTCCAGTCGACCCACGGCCTAGCAGACCGAAATTCCATGGCAGACAGGCCTCTAACACGAGTTTGCCAACAATCTGACCGTGAATCGTCGTACTACCAAAATACGGAGGCTACCAGCAGCACAGACGAAAGCAGCGACGATTGGCGGTCCCAGACCCCAATTCAATCCAAGTCCACCAGGTAAGATTTTACCCTTTGAAGTTGAGTGTATTGTTCATCTCTGTTTGGTGTTTGGATTGGATGTCTGCCTGTTTCTTCCTCGACCTCCCAAACATCCAGCGGTTTTCCCTTCCAAGGTTACTTCTCCCCATTTGTCGGTTGAAAGCTTGGGACGATTATGACGCCAGCTATTTATTTAATAAACACCAACCTCTCGGGCAGCTGCTTTGTTAAATAACTAGGTAGTCCTTGAGTAACCAGAAAGGTTAGCAATGGTACTGCTGCACGGCGACAGCTTCGGGCGTATGGTGTTTGGAAGGTAGTATCAGCGTAAGAGCGCTCCCGCTCTTTGTACACATACAGGCTGAGACTGGCAGCGGTGCTTTGCATATGTGGCCTTTCGCTGACTACCGACCTCTCTCGCTTGCATAACCCTGCTGATTGCTGTGCTATATAAAACCACATTCGTCTCGCACCTTTAGGTGCTATGTTGAAGAAACACATGGATTTTTCTAACCGCCCTTGCTCTACGATGATCTGGCACATTCACCTCCCCTTTCGCATCCCTTGATCATAACGTTTGACTCTCGTCCCACATTTACTACCATGAGAGATTTTTCCTTTCCTGAGCCTACAATTTTTATAACATACACGCACTCCCGATCATGTCTACTCAGCGTTCGCTCCGATCTCATACCGGCTTAACCCATGTGTCTTCTCCTCTTTCTAACTCTATATCAAGATATCGCAGAACCACAGACGAAGCTGTGTCCCCTCCATCGGTTACTGTGTCTCGTTTGCCCCTCAGCCCGCCTAAAGACGCACACAGGTCTATTCGTCTGAAAGTTAAGATGCCGTCGAGCAAGCTTAGGGAGGTAACTAGTGGAGCAGAAAAACACCATCACAATATCTTCACGGAACCAGTGATCGTCACGGGACCGAGAAATAGTCGATCGAAGAAAACATTGGTTGAGGTGGACACAGATGAAGATGAGGAGGTTGAGGAATCGATGGGCGAAGAGGATGGGGAACAATCGCAAACATCTGATGCCGATGGGAGTGATGGTGAAGAAATTGGAAACGATAGCGAGGATGCTGATGCTGATGCTGATGCTGACGGCGATGATGATGTTGATATGGATGATGTACTGCCAATCCCACCAAACGTCAAGCAGGCTGTTTCTCGACCAACAGTTTCTGTTACGGCCGCTGGGGAGAGTAGATTGAACCACGCGGACTCCACCATGAACCTTGACGACGACGATGATGAGGAGCTTTCCGAACTGGATTCCGAGGCCGATGCTGATGGAGAGCCAGATGAAACAGTTATGCCAGAGGATCCAGAGGAGCCAGAGGAGATTGTTGAGGACGAGGATATGGAAGAAGAAGAGGAGGAAGAAGAAGAAGAAGAAGAAGAAGAAGAAGAAGAAGAAGAAGAAGAAGAAGAAGGAGAAGTAGAGTTAGAGAGTGATAGCGGCACTCCAATCACTGGCAGCAGATCAAGTACCCCTGACGTAAGTAAATTGACTAAACGGCAGCGAGGCCGGATGGAGCTTGGAGGCGATTTTTTGCAGTTGCCAATGGGTAAGAATTCTCTCTGGATAAGACCCTTTTAAACTTTTAAATCTTGTATGAGTGCAATGATGACTGACGCATTTAATCCGCACATTTAGAACCGCAAGTAAAGAAGCACCTAACTGCAGAGGAACATGCCATGCGACGCGCTGAAATGGCACGAAGAAGGAAAAACCTCAGCGAAAAGCGAAACGAAGAAGAAAAGGTAACACCGCCTTCTCCATACAACACCCGCCCTCTCACCGTCTATTTTCTAACATTACTAACGCGTTTAAAAAACACTAGATGGATACAATTAACAAACTTCTCAAGAAACAAGCACCCAAACGACGGGGCAAGATCTCTGCAGCCGAGACGGCAGCTGGTGGCGAAACAACACCTAGAGCCCAGGAGCCACAGGAGCCAGAAAAGCCTGAGCCGACAATGATACGCTATGTCTCGAACCGGGAAGGGTGTAGAGTTGGTGTTCCGGAGGAATTGTTTGGTACTCCTGCTGGACGCATTTTTGAAAATGGGTCGACGACACGAAGCATAGGATCAGGGCAGGGCCATCGACGGCTTGTAGAGGAGGTGTGAAAAGTGGAATTTCTTTCCTCTAATGTTATATTTTGCATAACTAAGGTATCTTGGGTTGTTTTGATTCAGTGAGGCGTTGAGTAGCTTTTATCTCCCAGAGGTGTTCTGCAGATTTGTAGGAGGATAAAAAGGGGTGGGGAACATGGAATGTATAGTACTGGATAGTGTTATTGCGCAGATTACTTTTCCAGTTGAATATTGCTACTGTTATGAAACATTATGCCTTCAAAACCGTTCGGTTCATAGACCTTGTCGCCAACTGACGAAACCATACTAGACTTTGTTCTCAAATAAAAATACAATCTAACAGCTTCGAGACCTCTGGCTGTCTACTATCTCGCCTTCTTTGTATGTTTTTCACTTCCCAGCCACCAACAAACCTTTTCTTCCAAGTGACCTTCCTCCAAAAGAATGTCGGGCCGTATTGCCAATTTTTGCACAAGTTCAGGCGTAGCCGGCATCCGTACTTTGCCGGTTCTTCCATAACTTCTCCCCTGATGGGGAATACAGTCGTCTCTAACACTGACTGGCACCATGAGTAGATCCCCCGAAGTGCGAAATTTTGCAAAATCGAGACATAATGGGGATTGACAGGCCCCACTAGAGGCTGCTTCACCGACTTGACCAATATGGGATAAAATGGACATTGTGCCACGTCTGTGTCTTGGTATACATGGCAGTGCAACTTTTGATTCCAAGAACAAAAAATACTCCCCATGAAGCCCTTTAGATGGTAGAGTTATTCATATATGTATTTCATTGCAATCGTCCTGTCCTAGCGATTGCCTCTCTTCCACAGAATTTATTGCGAACCACTGCGATGAAGTCCCTTCATAGCGTCTGGTTTCCATCAACAACGGTACATACATGAACAGGGCACAGTCCCTTTTTGCCTTCCCACGGAGATTTTGGAAAAGATAGCTTCAGGGCTATAATTTGGACGATTCCGGTGTGGTTTCAATATTTCTATCCGTGTCTGGTGAAGCGGTTGAGTTGATCACAGCGTGTCTCGTGGGTCGTAGTGACGGTGATAGTGATGAATCTTTCTCGCTGAAATTTTGCAGTATGGATGTCAGCAATGGTATGTATGTATTTACCATATCAACACAGGACCAATAGAATATAACCTACTTTGCCTTTTTATTCTTTTGATCAGCCTCCGGACTCATGAATGAGGGCGCAAATGTTACATATCCTGTCCATCAAAATGCCGGAGGCTTAGCCAAATAGTCGGAAGAGAATTCAACAGCAATGGGATAGCGGTTCATAGCATACCATTAAGCACGCCAAATCCCACAGCTAAGGCGACTGGAACAAATCCGTGCAGTCGGCCCATCGTAAATGATGTTTGTCATTCAATTTACGTGTTGAATAAATTGGACTAGTTATGTTAATAGTTAATTTGTTATCCCCTTGTTAATATTTGAGTGACTTTGGGTTAAACGTCGATATCACGTGAAAACACTTCACCCCTAACGGGAACGCGTCTTCCGACGCGACGGGAAAAATATTCACAATCATTCACATAAAACAATTCTAGGGAGTAGACACTTTGAATACTCCCGTAATTGCTCCTAAATTTACTTGTTGGTCCCAGATATTGATATGACAGTATAAGGCGATGGGTTATCACCGTTGGCTTGCAAATGGAACTATGGCGAGAGCGTGGCTTCGTTCCAGACTCCGATGAAGACGAGGACTTTGAGAGCCAGCAAAACGATAAACCGAGTGAAAGGAATGGAGAAACCACAGAGCCTGTCATATGTGAAGTTGAAGCACATATTCCTGAGGACTCGAATACCCATGAAAACCAGGGAGACTGGAAATACGATTGGCCTGAATCACAGCTTGCTTCTCAAGATTTGGTGGGTTTACCTTCTGAGAGTCAGCTCTCCGATAAGTTGAATGAAGGATCCGGAAGGGTGATAGAGTCCACCATTCGTGATGATGATGAAGATATACCGGATGCCTCGAATATTCATGAAAGCCTAGAAGACTGGAAAGATGATCCGCCCGAATCACAGCTTGATCCGCAAGCATCGGCTGGTTTATATTCTGGGGGCCGCTCCTCCGATAAGTTGAGTGAAGAAGCTGGAGGAGCCACGGGTGAAGCTACGCATGAAGGTGAATATATTACGGGGCACGTTGATTCCGATGAACTTCGAGGAGATCAAGATCCAGCTCAGGATGGTCCTGAATCTCAAGTTGTTTCCCTGGTATTGGATAATGCACCTCCGGAGGCCGATGACCTAGAGGACGACCCGCTGCAATATGATTACACCTTGAGTACCTGGATTTCGAGGGCTGGACGGTCTAGCACTACGGGGAATGATACGGCATCGTCAAATGCGATTCGACACCCACAGTCAAGCAGCACGGGCCGTAGCTCCTCCCCTGATGACCTGCAATTCGAACAGCATTTCCCATCACGAACCCCAATCAAAAGCGCATGCCAGTTGAATGATGAGAAAGGAGAACAAGAGAGTGGTAGCGAAGATTCGTCTCTATCACCAGCGCAGTCTAACCCGCCGACCCCACCATCTTTTCGGACTTCAGGCCCAAGGAGAGCTCTTAGAAACCGGAAATTCATTAACCTCCACCCCTACTTGGTAGATCGAGCAGAGTATCAAAGATGGTGTGCTAGCAATAATATACGCCCTGTGCGGGTTCCAACTACGGAGCGTTATTCTATTCGACAGGAGGAGTCGCAAGAACAGGAATTTGTGCATGAGAACGTGCCTCCTTCAAGCAGCCCGGCTACATCGATTCAATTCCCATCGGGGTCTCCTGCTGCTGGATCTAAGCGCAAAAGGTTGACACAACGTGCACGCAAATTTGGAGGCTTTCCTCACACTGCCAACACCAGCAATGGTTTTAGACCTACAAGCTCTGTAAAGTTGGCGTCACAGCCGACACATTACGCAAATGCTTTTGGGAAACTTCGGAAAATATCTCATGCACATGGAGCACTTGGAAACGAATTGCGGGAAAACAGATCAAACGAGATACAGATTGTGATTGATAATAGATTGCCACAAACTCCCCCTCGAGAACGTAACGCTATATTCGATGTTCCATCCTCTTCACCTACCCCTGACCCAAAGTCATCCAACAACATACTTCAAGGACCACCTGAATTCCGGTTTCCTCGTGGAGCTAGCCCTTCTCCTCTTGGCATCACTGTTTTGGAAAATGATGAAACATCTCGAAATTTGGAAGTGATCTCAGTAGATGACTCACTTGACTATGATCTACGGACTAGTCCAAAACCTGCTGGGTATTTGCACCCGCAATCACCATTACAGCTGGCAACAGAGGGGTCAACCGACGAGGGTGAAGAACTAGGCCGAGGGGAGGAAATGCAAGACACAGAGGGATCGGAAGAACATGAATACATGGAGGTCAAACGGCTGATGCGAAAGATTAAGGGGGTACTGCCTGCTTCATGGCCGCGACTTGATCTCCAAAAGCAACTAGAAATGGAGAAGGCAGCAGCAGAGAAATCAAGGCTAGATTACCTACGGAATCGACGTCAGAGCGGAAAAGGTGTAGCCCAGAGAATTTCCAGAAATAGGAGTAATAGCTATACCCGAAGACCTCCCCCGACTCCTATCTTTATAGCTGATGAATCTAGTTCGGATAGTGAACTGACTCTCACTGCTCAAAACTCGCGCGAACCACTCCCACAACTGATGGACACGGATGACCTAAGTCAAGACGCTGATGACATTCCCGAAGATAACCGTATTGACTATATGCTCCCTCCAGTGCCTCGGAGACAAAAACAACGCAGTCTACAACTCCATCGCGGGCTACAATCAAACCAGGAGAAGAGACCGCGCTCAAGTTTTGCTTCACGACGGAAACAACGGCCTAAACATCAAGCAAAAATTACAGATACCCTGAAACGGTCACGAGTCACTAGTCCACCATCGAAACCCCGTCTCCCAAGATTGGGGATATTAGATTCATCAGATGTAAAAGACCAACCAGTTCTGAAGCAACCACAATTTCTACGTGTCGCTGCGCGACAGGCGCGATCGCGCAGAGGCTTTGGCCGGAAGAGCCCGACCAGAACATATTTAAAACTTGGAACAAAACTGGACACGGAGGATGCCAACAAGTCGTTAAGAGAGTGGAGGGCGGGTTCGCTTCGTCAAAGTAAAATTACAGACAATAACTCAAGTAAGAGGCGGCGACAGTCATACGGAAACAATGCGGTGGGGAATACCCACGATGAATCTAATCAAAGTACTGCACACCAGGCTTGGATGGATGCTCGGCAATCTGTGCTACGAATGGATGTTGACGTTAGGAGTGCTATAAGTGATCAAACCAAGGCTCCTTCGGAATATCGTCTTTCGGTACAGGAGGGAAGTGTAAAATCAGCACGACTGTCCAACACCAGCGGGAGGGTTGGCCAGCAGTGGGCGGTAAGGAGGCGAGGTTTTGCGATTTCATCACTCAGGCGAAATGCACCAAGACCTGCGCAGTTGGACTTCTCCAGGGCGAGTACCCGTGCGCTCAATCGTGCATCGAACTTTCAACGTTCATTGTCTGCACTCAACTCACTGTACAGGACTCAGGCTTCATCTCTCGTTAGAAACACCGGCTTGCCAATGGCAAGGTTTTTGGCTGAATCCCCTTCTGGTCATGATGCTCATACATCGGGGTCGCATGAAAAAACCAATAGCCATGGTAATTTATCGCTACTTCCCGAACAAGGCCAGACAAGACAGCCTCGTCAACCAAGAAAACGGGCTCCCCGGCAAGTCAATGTGCAAACTGTTGAGCACCAACAACCTCCAAGCGTCGATATGGACGTCATTGAGACCAATTCTGTAAAATCGGTCGAAGCCACTCAACATCCTTCTCTTATAGGTCTCAAACCATCGGAAGCAGTATATACAATCAATTTTGACATTGTCCCGCTCCAAATCGGTACCTTTTTCCATTCGTCGACGTTCATCGGAAGTGGAGATTTTTCGCGCTCTATGCAACTCTCATCTCGCAATATGGACCATGATAACGGGAATGCCGTTATACAATACGCTAATAATACGTATCAATGGAGTGCATGGAGTGAATCGGTTTCTTCAGAGCTTGGTACTTTGCTAGATACAATTTTAGAAACGGTCAGCACATATGAACCCCCTAGTAATGGAATAACTCGTGATCCCTCCACAAAAATGGGCCACCCGGTGGAAGCCTTCCGGTCTATTATCACTTACGTGAATGACAAGCTATTTTTCATGGACCCAGTCGATAGATTGATGTTTGTGGACAGGTGCTTAGTCCTGTTAACAAAAACCTTTGATACCCTGCAACTCTTGGCCACGGATGGGCCTTCCTCGGATTCTGCTACGCCTACAACATCTATACATTTCCGAATGAAACTGGAAGTGCTAAATTACGTTTTTACTAATCAAATACGTCAAATTGCATCGCATGAACTGGTTCAATCCATCAAATACTCCGAGATTGTTGGCAAGATGAATGCGGCTCAAAATCGAATCTTACAAGCTGTTTTAAGTGATAGGGGCTTAACAGACATCAGACAGTTTCTCGAGGAAGTTAAATGGCGACAGCAGCGAGAATCGGGAATTAAAGACGAACATCCGTTCTTGGATGCTTTTGTGATTGTCCAAAAAATATTCTATACAGATCCGATGCTCTGTGGCATGAACGAAGATCTTTTATCCCAAGCAATTCTGGCTCCATTCACTTCGCATTTGCCGAATGATGCTCGCGAATTGGAGAAACTGTGGAACGGAGTGTTTACCACCCTTCCACTGTATGAGTTTGATGAGATGGGAATTTTTCGACCAGGGAAACGATTTAAAGAGAATTTCGATCAGTGGCAGACGATCAGGCGTTTGCTATCACCTGTTTTCGATACGTATACGCTTCCTTCGAAAATGTCTTCTGCGCCATTCAATAATTACTGTCGCACGTTGTTTCACCGCTGTTTTTACTTGATTGATGGTTGGGAATGGCGGCATAGCAAAGTTATACTGGATACCCTCTTTGATTTTTTCGCGAAAAACATGCTTCATAATCTTAACCAGGAACAATCTTTTGGCTCGCCGGGTTTTCTTGACGAACTCGATCGGCAGCCTATGCTAGAAATGGAGCCTAGGGATAGCTGTTTTCACATTCTGTTGAAAACCATCGGGCTGGGCTTACGAAAAATGGGTGATTTATACGACAAGAAAAAGATCCGGAATTTCGCATGGCGCTTGTTACCAAACCACGGCCGGGACTATCCGAAGGACCAACCGCTTCGCGTTGAAGATCTTGACGCCCTAAGAAATCACCACGATCTTCTGTGTACGCTGTACTGGGCTACCCCTGACACCTGTCGACCACGAGTTGAAATTATTCGCAACCTGGTGCATCCCGCCCGATCTCACACGGAAGTCTGCAGCATTAATATCCATTCCTGGTTGAGATTGGTTAGGTTTAAATTATCGACTGATGAGAACAGTGCAGGACTAATCCCTTTTGCCGAATGGCATGCATCATTCGTTCTTGACATGTTGCAACAGCACTCCCACGCTCGGACGGATATAGAAGCTCAAGCAGCGTCAAACTCTCTCTTTTCTCGGCAAACTATCGAGAAGGCTGTTATTGACTATCAGAAACCAATAGAGTCCCTACTAAGCGTTGCACTTGTCAACTTGAAGATTGCAATTGATTCTGCAAAAGCTCCCGTCGAAGCCAAAGTTTTAGTAGATAGATTTCCTCTCGCCAGATTACTCGAGCTTTTGAACACCAAGATTCCCCGCTTACAACCTCTTATTTGTAACACGCTAGATATCGTGCTTGCTTACACGAATTCTAACACGAAATCCCGTGCACCAACTGGGCTTGTTGACACCGGCGATGATAGTCAGGAGTTTGAAGGGTGGGCGGTATTTGCGGAATTATGCGAGCAGGAAGAGGGACGACCCAAAGCAAACCCACCTGTTGAGCATTTGGATGACACCATTCGCCCTGCCTTAGCTCGATTTCTTTCCTCTTGCTTTGGTGAAGACCAAGCTCCAGACGATGTTGTACTTCTTAAAGTTGTTAATTCCTGGGCCTCGGTTGCTTATACTCTCGTGAGCTACGGATTGAGAGAGTGGGGCAGCTATCTCGGTCAATATGGCGAAGATTCGTGGGCTTCATTGAGAGCCACAGACCAAACGCGGAAGTTTTTGCCTTATTTTCTCTCCTGTTTGATTGAAAAGGACAAAATATTTTATACTGAATGCAAACGACAAGTACTACATCACTGGATGGAATGCATTGTTGCAAGGGGTTCATTGCTCAAGTATCAGCACGTTTTGACCAATGCCATCATGAACGTGGATGGTTCAGATGCGATGCTGAGCAACCTCCCATTCTCGAGAAATCCGATCTCCCAGCGATACGAAATCACCCTGCAAGAGTTTTCTCAGAGGAGATTATCGCTTATCTCATGCATTCTTTCCAATATGCGAGAACATCTCTCCGATGCTGAAGATCTTGGTGCTCATATTGTGCAAAACAGCAGGAGTCAGTATCGCGAGCTCGTTGAAACTCTAATGGGAGCAATGAAATCTAATTATAGTGAATTGGGCAAAATCGACGACTCGGTACAGTCCTCATACGTGGGTTTTGTACATCGCATAGTTGCATTTCTCCAGCAACACTCGCAAAAGATATGCCCGATTGATCCCTTCTTCACAAATCCAAGTAGATTTCCTCTTCCCGCAGATGATCCAAATTATATTGTCGGCAAGTTGAAAGGCTATTCAGTCCGTCTTACATCCAGCAAAGTCGCCAACGAACTCTTTACCTTCCTCCATCATGTGTCTGAACGAGCAGCAGTCGACGGTCAGCAGATGGACCTAGTAGACCAGCTCTATGCTGCCATGACGGAATCCGCTGAACCGGGCGAAAACCACCAATCCACAATCCGGATTTTCTTCCTTCGCTGCATCCTCCCAGCCTACATAGAAGTCTGTCTAGTCGCTCCCGGGGCGTGGATCCTAGTGCGGCCTCTATTACAGTCCCTAACGCGGATATTGATGGAATCAATCCTATTCATTAATGCATACGACGGCAACTGCGTTTCAGTCCTCGTGGGCGCTCTGACCTGTTACTTTGAAGCAGTTGACAGTGCTGTACGCCTTTTGGTGGACTACCCTGGTTTACTTGATGAGCCACATATTCTACTTACCGTCACCTCCCTCTTAGAAACCATTACTACGTCGCTCCCCGCCATAGACTACTTGGACCGAAGTTCCAGCCAAGCGGCAACTCTCGTCGCTTATGTAGATATTTTCAAGCAGTTTGTGCTCTTCGCAGCATCCACTCTCCTAAACCCAGAGAATGCCCTTGCTCCACAAACTCTTGACATGGCGCTTACTCACATATCCCAAGAAAATAACTACCATCCACCGTCACAATTTTTTGCCGATGCTCGCGGCTTTGCCGCGCGTGGTCTTCAATCCAGGTTCCGAGATGGCTGGTTTTTTCGTAATGGGAAATATTTTGTCCGTCCGGAACATAGCCAGCAAGTGAAGGAAATCGTTGTTAATGATCCGGCATGTACATCTGCAGCTTTTGCTAAAGAGGCCTTTATAAAAACTGTCGAGATATTTTTTGGTACAATGGATGGGCTGCAGACGTTTTCTTCCTCATCCTTCTAGCTCGTTATGGTTTTACGGCTGGCTACATATGTTGAAATGACACTTTCATGTTAGATCATGGGGAAAGGGCGGCGTTTTAGAGTGTAGATATAGGTTTGATGTTTTCCTTGTCGAGCTTGTCTCCTTTAGCCGCATTGATAACAAATGACGATGCCTTTTTTTGACTTAAGACATATTGTGAATGTGTTTTTGAATGCTTTGGCTGTGGTCATCCTGGTTGTGTATATATACTCGCTTCTTATCGTCCTTGGGTAAATTTTCCAAACCTAGCAGACCTGGAATGGATATTGATTGACACGTAAATGAGTGGTTGTGAATTCCTGGGATTTACATATTCAAATCGAAGGAAAGTAGATATTGCGGAATACAGTCAACCATTTATAAACGCCTGCAACAACCACCCTGGAGAGAGTTGGGTAATAAGACATGCCAAACCTGGGACGATGGAGACACTGAAGAGACAGAAATTGACACCATCCGAAAATATATGCCCTCCTATCCAGCACTCCGACACGCTATGCAATATGGAATGTCTAAAATGCCACAAACGCTATGAGCTCATCGTCGTAGTCATCGTCATCGTTACCATCACCACAATCACCACTTATATCATTTAACATGAATGAATATACAAAACCAGACCCCCCCCCCAAAAAAAAAAAAAAGAGTAACAGCCTAGTTATGACGAACGTGGAAACCCAAACAACACCTGTCACTTGTCTTGTGGAAGTTGGCGGGCTTCTGTAACCGCACCAAACGCAACACCTGATGCAGGCGGCTCGCCAGCACCTGAGCCTCCCTGGCTTCCACCACGAATATGAAAACGGCGGGCAGGATGGATACCCGACAGCCCCAGGACCTTCTTCATGGCCCCTGTAACACTAGAGCCGCTTAAGCGTCTCGAGATCCCCGCGCCTTCAGCTGGGGCATTTTTGGCCGATCGCTTCTTCACCACAGGAACGTCATGAGTGGTGGTTGGCTTGGGTGGCCATTCGCCGTCAGCTTTCCAACCTTGGACTAGGGCTTTGATCACATCTGAAAGGTTTATGGGTATTGCTGGGGTGAGGGATTGGATGACAACTTTGCTGTAGATGGATGGGTAGATGGATGGTTTTATGGACGCGCGAATGGGGTTTGTGAGTGGGAGGAGGGGTTCGACGATGGGGACAAGAGGCTCCTCTGAGTCCAGGTGTAATTTGCTGGCGTTGTCATTGCTGGTGATCAGTGAGGATGCTTCTTCTATCGCAGCACCAAGCGGTTCACCACGGGACGTAGGACGCTCAGAAGACGGCCGCGAAGCATCTGGTGTCTGCAGACTGTTGGCAGATGATGAAGTCTTACCATCTCCCGTAAAAGCTGGCGAAACCATCTCCGCATCATCGCTTTCTTCATGAGCGATGCTCGCACCACTGCTTTCCGCATTCCCCATAACGGACTCATTTCCCCCTTTTGGAGTTGTGGACGGCATCCTGGCCCCCGTCCATGCATTCCGTCTCTCCATCCATATCCTCAAACCTTCATTCCACGCCATCTCCTCCTCAACAACCCTCCTCCGCTTCCTCTTTCTTTCCAACATACTCAGCTCCACCGCATCAGGTGACTCAAACCGGTACGGGTCACTGGTCGTAAATGTAGATGGTAGATCCCCACGTTGGCCAGCCCCCAACGCAACCCCTACCCCAGCCTCTGAACAAGAACTATCCTGTTCACGTTCCCGCCATTCCCGCACCTCGCGGGCATCAGCCTGAAGCTCCTTGCTCGCGGTGGTCACGCGTGTAGCTGGCGACACTTGTGACGATTGCTCTTCCGTGTGGATGTGTAATGAGGCAGGGGAGCTGGGGGTGTCGGATTGGTGTTCGTATGTCCAGTCATCGCGAATGCGTTCGAGAAGGTAACGCTTTGCAGATTTTACGGCTGTTTCGCGAGAGTCGTTAAGGTCGGAAGCTCGATTCGGAGCCTGGCGTGGTTTGCGGTGTAGTGATGCAAAGACGGAGGTGGGGTGCGTGGGGGACGCGGGTTCTTCAGGTTGCGTGAGGTCCATTTTGCTTTGTCCTCTCTGTGATCACGGGCGTTGAGGTGTCCACCTGTGGGCGTTTCGCTGAGACATGAATGCGGGTTTTTGGTGGGTGAAGATCGAGTGGCCAGTTAGAGCGGGGATGAAAGACAGATCGCGGAGGTTTCCGTGTTCATGCTCGCGGGTAGGCCTCGTTACTTTGCCGTTACTTCGTAAATTACGATCTGTTCATAAGAGCGCTTCGGGTGGCTCTGGTTGATTCGTGATATACTTGTGATTTCGAGGGTTTGTACCCTTTTGAGTTCTTTGCTCAGTTTTCATCGCATGTTCCCCACCAAATAAATAATAATTCATAGTTTAGTTACCGGAGCTGCGACTCCAAACACACATGGATGACCCAGCGCCTCAGCTCAGCGCAACCAATTAACGTAATCCACCACTGAGCGAGTTCCCAAAGATCAAAGAAGCTCGACTAACTAGATTCTAATTACCGACACCCAACAACATCTAACTCAAATTAAATTAAACTAATCACAGGATTAGGGCAGTGAGTTCTTTTATATCCGGGTGTACTGCAGTTGCTGCACTGTGGCGGAGCTCGTGAGTGTGGTGCGGGCGTAGGAGGTTGCTGCTCAGCGGCTCAGCGGCTCAGGGCTCAGGGCTCAGGGCTCAGGGGCTTGAGGAGCTGGTTGTTCAACAGGCACAGCAGGCAGGAGAATTTCGATCTGCATCTGCCGTAGCATCCACATTGGTGTCATCATGGTGACTGTATAAGATGCTTCTCCTTTCCTCTGCCATGGCACGCACTTTGTTGTTCTTTTTCCCTCTCAGTCCACACTCTTCCCTTCTGTTCTCCTGCGCTCTGGCCTTCATATTCAACCCACTTTTCTCCGGTTTGTGAATCCATGTCCACTGCCACTGCTGTTGATCCAGCTGCTGTGTGACCTGGTTTTAGTTTTTACAGTTCTAAAAATGATCAGGGTCTTGAACATGCTTCTTCTTCATTGCTGTTCTTCTCTTCACTTATGTGTACTGGTCATTCAGGTCCGGATTTTCACTCTGCACTTTATACATTCATAACTACTGTTCCACTGAGAGATGCATCTTTCCATTTTGACCTCTTGTTTTTGGTTCCAGGAGGGGGATGAGGAGGATACTGAGATGAAGAACATTCCATGTCTTGAGTCAATGGCAAAAATGCCTTATTCCTGTGATACTGTGGAAGGCCCTCTTCATTGTATTGAAGTGTAGCTGATCAATGCATCAGTAAGCCAGTTCCTGTTTCTCACACAAGGTTCAGTTATGCACAGTTCAAGATCAGGGAACGTTTGCAGCCAAGCATGGTACAACTTGGTTCATAGTCTTCCAATGGATCCTGATTTCAATATCGCTGCCTGCTCTTGTCTGGGTTACATCCCAGCATTACTTGGTCGATTCGTTGTGTGAAAGAAGATGGGGGAGAGGTGGCGTTGCGTTTGTTTGTAATCGGTTCATATGCTGCCGGTGAGGAGGATCTTGCTCCTCAACTCAGCTCGCTTCATGGGACGCGTAGAGGCGGCCTCATCAGGCGAGTGCAGGAACTTTTTTTCTATATAAGCGATGTTTCTTCCTCCGTGAAACCGTTGAATGCAACCAGCCTGGAAACCCGTGGATGTCAGTACACGGGCGACTCTCTTTCGGCGTTGGCAAATCTGGTTCCATAGTAGATTTCGCAGGTCCGTGTCAACACGGAGCACTCTTTGTGAGTGAACTAACTGCTCACAGGGCATGGGATGCCATGGAAGAGACATGGGCATCTGGGACATGGCCGGACGCCCCAGTTTTCCCAACCGGTTCCCAGTCCAACTCAGAAATAACATGTGGAATGTGATTCCTTCATCGTAGTAATAGGGATAGTTCGATGCCAGGCGAACAACACCAAGACAGACCGGAATGCATTCTCCCTGGAGGTTTTGAAGTCTATTGTAGATTTGCATTTCGCAAAAATGTTTTGAAGCCAGGGGAATAGGCGTAAATATGCAGGAGGGCTTCCATGGTCTTCACAAGAGGACGTTATAATCCACATTTTACGTCCCGGAAGATCCAGCACGAGTATATCTGATTTACTCCATGTGCAAGCTGTGAAAGGACGATCTTCCCATTTCAGTAATAACGCTAATCGACAGCAAGACTGCTAGGGACCAGGTTGATCCCTATATGGGATTGCACTGTTCTTTGTCTAGTATCGACTACTGGCTGGCGATTGGGCCTGTATGCCCAAGACCGTGGCTGAATCACTGGGTCAACAGTAAAGTCTGATTGGTCAGAATATTCTGAGAACCCTTGTAACCGCTGCAGCTGGACTTTTCTGCTCGCGCTGTGCCAGAGTTCTACGTACTTGTTCTGGTGCTTGTCTGCTCAAAGTCATCCTACGATCCACAATGGACATTGCTGAACCTATCACACCCGGCAACACCAGCACCGCCAAAGCACGTGAAACCCTTCTTGATTGTTTTATTACTCTTTCAGGTGCACAGGCTGAAGAGGAGGAGGAGGAGGAGGAGGAGGAGGAAGAGGACATGACAGTGGAGCTAGAATATGCCGCCAAAAGACCGAAGTTTTATAATGAGTTTGCAGGCTGTCATCAAGAAATTCAACAGTTGGTAGCTTTCCATTGCGGCCTGGCAAACCCCAGCTTGGTACAAGTGCCAGCAATGTTTGGGAAGGATGGTGAGCATGTGTGGCGGCATGGCAGCTTTAACATGTGTGTATCCCTATATGCATTGACCGTGCTGGTCCCCACAATGCTAGAAACTCACTGCCATCGAAACTGTGATTCCGGGCCCCTTCACCATATGAGTTTGGCGAGAAAGCTTTTCCTGACAATGTAGAGGAGAATTGCGATCAGAGACTGCAGCATATATCTGGATTGATAAGAACGCTCGGATATTCCGATACCCAAACTGCGGGGGTTTGGAGTGACTGGCGGCCTGAGTGTGCGTCTGCAAATGCTCCACCACAGATATCGAGGTGTCGTTTGCTGATGTTTGGTGAGGGCACAGTTCTGCGAACCTGGAATTGTTTCTCTTTGGGAAAGAATCAAGTTCTGTATTTGCTGTTGTGCTTGCTATCGGTGTGGAAGCAGATAATCCTATGACAGCGAATATGTTCCCCCGGAAAAGGAGAGCGCTCCTCGGTCATAGCTATATTTTGATGGCTGGATTGAAGATGAAGAAGATGCTAATGTGCAAATGCTCTCCGACGTGCTCTCCACGCCGCATACAGATGTGCAGACTGAAAATCTTTATCGAAGTCTTTCAAAAATCATGATTTCTCCTGCGAGAATTCTACAGCGTCGAATTGGCTCTTGGACTATAAACAATGACGGTCAAATCGGCTTAACCAACCGTCCTATATTCTACCATCTTCATCAGTTAGAGAATTGGTCTATTCCAACTGATTTTCCTCAAAATATAACCTGTACAAGTGCTGATAGTCTCTATTTTGACTTTCTTACTGGCCATGATAATCGCTTGCAGCATCAGAAGAATGCTGTCTTTGATGAGATTGACGGACGTTCCCAAGCCAAAGATCTAGTGCTGATGAGAGCATTTCTACCATAATTCACTTACCGACATCTTCGTACTGGTCTTTTCATTGTGCAGTTCACAGATATGCATGCCAGCAATGTTTTTGTTGATGAGAATTGGAATATCAAGCATGTTATTGATCCTGAATAAACGCGCTCCCTGCCCTTAGGGGATTTGCGGTTCGAGACTTGCTAAAAACCAATATGTGGATATATTCGAACAAGTGGAGACGAATACGAACACGCCATTGTCACCATGGGAATCTCTATTCTTGGAGTACACTTATGAAGACAGCGCTAGGTGACTGTCGATTCTGGTATTTGAGCACATTGCATACCCCAAAGGTCTTGTTCAATCTCTTCAGAATGCATCTTGAGCCAATGTTTGACAAAATGCCTAAGGCGGTCATTCTAGAAGGAGTGTCCCCATTTCGGAAGCCTGGAATGACTTCATTTGTTGAATTCAAAGTTGGATGAATATGCTCAATACCTGGAAGAGGTCCGCGATATCTTTAATGACATCTCTAGTCATTGAACTGGCAGAAGGATTAGAGAAGCAAGATTTCAACAGACTCAAGACCCAAATTGCAATTACACGATGCCTAAAATGACAAGAGACCTTGAGATATCTCTCAGTATCTCTATTGCCGCCTTCTAGCACGCCTGGCCCCATGGTCTCTGCTGTTTTCGTGCTGATTTGCCTTAGGGTTTTTAGTTATTCGAGCAGTATACGCCTCTCCAGTCCTTTTTTCCGGTGATGCAGGCGGTCCCCCATGTTCCAAGGCAAATGCTGTCCGTGCCCTTTCCTCCTCAATAGTTTCACTGTTGGGTTCAGTACTCGTGGAAGAACGATGTGTTGCCGGAATGCCTTCAGCAGAACGCTGAGAACTAGATTGATGTTCTGAGGTGTCACTGTCGGTATCAGGGCTCCAGCGACTGATCTCTTGATACGTGGGCTGGCTGGCAGCTGCTGTTTGATCTGAAGATGAACTGTGCTGCGTGCTGCTCGCTTGCAAATTGCCGGACGTAAGGTCGGTTTCGTTGAAGGTAGACATGGCCGTTGGCTTGCGATTCTTTTGTTCTCACAGCTAGTCACTGGAATGTTTTCGTCGGTGTGAGATGTTCTGTAGTCAATTCTTGTTACCTTGATTTCTTGAAATACTTTATCCTGCCTTCTCCTCTGCTTTTGCGTTGATGTTAGATCGAACATATGCGCCTGTCAGACCGAGCATAGATGTGTCTATTCTTCTTGATTTTCGTTCTCCCTCTCGCTCTTTGACTGTTAGTTTTATTACCCCTCATGCCACGTCCTCTCTCATGCGGCGCCCTTCCTCTGACGTGGCAATACCTCCATCTTCCCGGTTCCCTGGCATTCCGTGGTTGTACCGCACTGTTAGGACGGTGGCTGAAGGACATATCCAATCATTGATACTATCTATCTGCGACCACATCCGATCTCCCGGAAACAGCATCTATCTCTCTCTTCAATTGCTGGGAGATAAAATTATCCTTTATCTTGAGTGCTGTGCCGCAAGGTATGCTGAGTCAGGGATAGTGAATTGGTTTTGAAAACTAGCATTTTGCTCTGCATATTTCAAAGACCTGGAAGTTGGTAGTATGACGTCGGGGTGCATTGCATGAAGGGGTTTGTAAGAATTTCCGTTGAATTCAGCATTTGAAGCCTCAATGATTCTTCTGTCCTCGAGCAAGATGTGGTAGTTGGTGTTTCCTTCGTAGCCTAGCAGGATGCATGGCCTTGTTCTTGGCTCCGTGAGCTTCTTCTTTTTCTTGGGTGGAATCAAGCACTTCCCCCTGGATCTGATCACGAGAGATCGGGTTTCTCGCCGTACCATGCTTGATTCAGTGTCATGTTAAGCGTTGATGACAGTTACTAGTGGGAGAGAATGGCTGCAGTATGTGTGATCTCTGGCCAGAATTTCGCATAAAAGTTTTGACTGCGCGAATGTGAGCGTAACTCAATCATATATTGTCTTGTGAGCTCTTTCAGCAATGCCATTCTGCTGATGTTGATTCACGCCTGTAACCTCAGCCTGAATTGTCTGAGAGAAAAGTGTGAACTTCATTTCTTCTCCTTGTTCAGAGATCTGGTCAAACCGTATTTGTCTGCACTTTTACGGAGGACGTTCATTGTGGTCGACGAAAAAATGTAGTGATTCAATATAACATTCTTGCTGTTATGATATGAGAATGATACTTATTCAGCCAGTTGAATTGTCAATGATGAGTCAATAATAATAGAATATATTTATTGTAAATGTGGGGGGGAAAAAAAAAAGTAAGAATACAAGAAATCTAGTTGCAGAATTCAACGTGAAGAGGGTCTAACAAAAGAAGCTTCTTAGAAGCTTACTATTTCATCTGCTGAGTTTGTTGGACAGCTGATTATTCAATTCCTCATATCTCTGACCTCAGAGTCTTTATCACACTCATGAACTCCATCAAGGTGCAGCAATTGCAATATACTTGAGAATATAAGAAAAAGATGTCCTAACTCTAGTGTAATTTAATGAGTTGTTGGGGCATAGATATTTAAAGTTGAATTTTAATTAGTTAATTATACTCTGGGATTTTTGTCTGTCCGCTCGGGGATGGATTACGTTGATTAAATATTATAGAAATAAGAAATGAAATTCGAAGATGCTGTGTTAAAAGCTATATCTCTATAATTTTCTTTTCTTCAAAAGCATCGGAAATAATGACATGACGAAACCTAGAAGGACATCATTAATTTCACAAAATGGGTGTCTAGTCTACATGCATGCCTTTGAGGAATGAAAACAAACCAATTGTAGCGAAAACCAACCAAAAACAAAAGAATGAGAAGTAAAAATAAAAAATAAAAAATAAATAATAATAATAATAATAATAATAAAGGAATCCTTTAACCTAGACCCGTGGGTATATATGTAGAGTTGTAGAATATATCCCTCGGCCCTCCTTATGTTCCTCCTTGGGCCCAAAACATCAATTCCTCACCCGCCCAGTGCCTGTATTTGTCTCCAGCTCATGGGGAGCTTTAAACCCCCATCCAACGCTCTTCTTTCGCCTTCCCTTGCAGGCTCCATACTTCTCGTCGAATTTCTTAATAGCAGAGAGAGTAGACATATCCTCACTGATAGACGCACTGATCTCCTCCATGGCGCGTTCGAAATGGGCTTTTCTAAGTATTCTTCGCTCTGGATACTTGTACGGCTCATCACCGGTATGGTGAGCAGCTTGCTCGTTTTCCTCATTCACACATGCGAGGGCTGCGGCAATGCACATGTTTTTCAGGTCCGAGCCTGAATAGAGGGGTGTGCGGCTGGCTAATTCGGCCAGATCCAATGATGCTTCCACTTGCTCTTCCCTCAGATGGATTTTTAGGATTGATAGGCGGTCTTGTTCGGTGGGGAGGTCTACTAGGAGTCGTCGGGGGAGTCGTCGCAGGACGGCGTCGTCAAGGTCAAAAGGACGGTTAGTGGCTACCATGATGAAGGCGGAGAGCTCGTTCATACCATCCCACTCGCGTAGGAACTGGTTTATTAGCTCTCGATGCGTTGTTCGGTTGCTGGCTGCAACCCGCGAACAGAAGATGGCGTCTGCCTCATCGATAAAAACTACACAGGGACTGAGCTTCTTTGCTAGCGTAAAAATGGCTTTTACGTTTTTCTCCCCCTCTCCGACATACATGTCGTAGACTTCAGAGCCGCTCACTTCAAGAACGGTAGCACCACTCTGGCGGGCGACGGCCTTGGCTAACATCGTTTTCCCTGTTCCTGGCGGCCCGTAAAGTAGTAAACCTGGGATTTTGTCGGTAGAAAGGACACCATAGGTAAATGCATCAGGCCTAATGAGCGACAGAGAGGTGAGCGTTTTGAGAGCCTCAATAGTATCTGCAGGCGCATGGACATCCTCGAAGGTTGTGCGAATACTTTCAGCATCGACGACGCCATTAAGGAGTTTCTTTTCGTGGCTGTTACATGTCTTCCGCAGCTGCTTCAAACGGCTTTCCCAGTCCGACTCCGCTTGAGTTGACTTCACCTTGGGATACCTCTCGACCATCCAGTCGCTCTTAGCGCGATCGCTCTTTTCCATTAGGTCGATGCTGCGTTGTATCTGCTGAATATCGAGTTTGCCAGCGCCTTCTATGCCACCAAGCGCAAGTGAAACAACCCGATGAACACGGTCAAATGACCAATATCCATCGTCCAGACCGGAGCTTTCGATGACAGCAGTATCTAAGGGCCATGTTGGACCGCGTAGAAAACTTGTGTCTGCTAGGTGTGGATCGTTTATCCGAACCCTCAGCATATTTTGTAAATGGCGCACATTGATCTCAAGAGTTCTTCGCTTCAAATCTTCTAAGAATATCTTTTCGACTGCCTGTGCATTCATGGAGGGTGTGACAACTATTGTCCTGGCGAATTCGTCGTTGTAGTCTCTCTTCACAAGTTTCGGATACATTTTTCCCAGAGCATATTCTTGATTCTTCGCGGATACCGTGCCGATGACCATAACTCTCTGACCCTCCCGCCTCTTGTTCTGAACCTCTCGCTGGAGAATCGAGAGGAATTTCGATCCACTTTGGGTGCTCTCTATATCCTTGTAATCTTGAATTTGAATAATAAGGTCTGGTCGGGAGGTGGTCTGGGTTGGTTCAGGGACTGGTTCAGCAGTTGGCTCGGTGATATCCTCCGCACCAGCTATGGGTATTTTATTCTGATGATTATGCGAAATAGAAAGGAGTTGGGCCACAACACGAAAACATATCGTATCTTCATTCGGTTCTGGGTTATCTCGGTGAGGGCGTGGAATAAACACCTTAGCCATCCCAATCGATGCCACACGGCCTGTATTAAGCATATTTTGCAAAATATTCGAATTACTTCTAAATACGAATTTGTGATCCTGTCTGCGGCTAGGGATCATGTCAGGATCACCATCATCTGCTGAGAAACTTTCCTCGTCTTCTCCCTCCTCAATTTCTTCGTCGGGTTCTCTGGAGGTGTGAGGCTTTCTCGCCTGGTAAACTTCATATCCCATTGCTGTAATGGAACTAGGTGCGTTAGACTCAACGAGGTTCTGTTCTGCATAGAGCTCAGCAATATCTAGTGCATTCAGAGTTATTAGATTTGTCTTGAGCTTCACCGTCAGCTTCTTAACCACTGCATCCAAAAACAAAATCCCTCCTTCTCCAGGATACTGTAGAACCAAATGTGACTTGGTCACCGATGGTTCATCGATATGTCGGGACGGGGGTAGATTCAGTCCCGCTTTAGCGGAGGCGCATAGTTCGTCCCAAATGGCTCGAGCAAGACGGTAACGACTGCCCGGCGTTGATGGACGCCCGGAACCACCATTATCACCATCCTCTCCACCCTGTGCAAGTTTGTTTACCGCTTCTTCCGCGTCACGAGATAATGGCTCCAACTCCACATTGTGATTTGTTGGTTCAGCAACCTGAACAGATATATCTTGAGCTACCACGTTCCGTTCGCGGAACCATTCCGGAACACCGGCGACGATGCGTGTTTGTTCTCGAGGTTTCCTGTTCCTTGCCGCGCGGCGAACAGCTGAGCCATAGGGTCCCTGTGGTCTCCGGGATGGTTTTAGTGCTGCATCGGGCTTTACAACTTCCGCATTCTCTTTTGAGGCGTTATGGCCCTCCGCGTCTTTTTGGGTACTGGAATTGGTGTTACTGAGGGTGGAGTCAATGGATGGAGGCGGATCATGTGGGTTAGATTGGTAAGGAGAGGAGGCATGAAACTTGCGGGCCGCATATGGAAGTCGACGACGGCCAATGATTCGGCATGGCGCTCTCAGATATGCTTGATGGACTGACAGCAGCCGGCAAGAGATAGAAGAATTCATGCAGGGCTGTATTTGAGCCACTGCCACCGGTTATAGCGGTAATGTAGGAGAAAATGAACGTATAATAACATACGAGCTCGTGTTCGAATGGCACGACACAGAAAATTGATGGCGCCTGGGTGGTTTGCGCGTTTCGTTGCAATGGTTTTCACGACGCTAGAGATTGGATGACTAATACCCGGAGCGACTTCGGCGTTTTCGGATTATTGATAACCGAAGTACAGCAGCAAAATTATCATTCATCTTAACAATCTAGATAAACAGCAGAACGACCCCTGTTCATTTTATTATTTTGAATTTTGAGATGCTATGAATACTCTGTGGGTACGTGAATTTATACGAGATAGCATGATTCTGATAATTTAAAAAGCAAGAGCAAAGATTAAGAAATTATCCAAAAATTAAGTAGGAAATGCAAGGCATGATACTTTATATATGGCTGCTTGAGTACCTGAAAGGATAGTAAATACTATCTACGAAACATTCTTTACGATGGGAGAACTAAATACCCATCAATTACATATCTGGTAAGTGCTTTTAAACGGGGAAGAGTAGGGTGCCAATATGGGCTAGCAGTTTGAACTATACGAATAACTAAAAACAATTGAGGTGATTAGCCAATTTGCCTTAAGGATATAGCTGGGGACACATCAATTGTATCAAGTAGGCAAAAAATCAGACATCCAAGGTTAGGCAATATTTGTCCGCTCAACGACACGTCGACTTATTAGGTTCATGCGACGGCTAGCGTGGAAACTGCGAATGTAGGAAAAAAAATTTCATCATGAGAGATGGAGGGAAGAAGGGGAGGGAGGAAGACGAGATAACAGTAGAGAAACTTACGTTAAGCAGTTCTCTTTAAGGAGGGGCCGCAATTTAGTTGCAGATGTTGAGATTAGTTAACTGAAATTGAGCACTGAACGCCTCGAGTCCTATTGGGTGCCAACAATGTTAGTATCATTCAACACACATTTGATATAAAAAAAGCTCGGTTCAGAGAAATAAATGTAATCAGACAAAAAGTACTGGCAAGTAGCAGACCAACCGGAGAGGGAAGGCCCGACATGTTTCTTCAAGGTCGACTCAGGAAGTGAAAGAAGTATGAGAAGGGTTGTCATCTTGCAGATGAATTGGAAAACTATGCTCCAGGGAGGGGGGAAAAAAAAATCTTCATTGACCTTCAATCAGCTGTTTCAAAACAGAATATAGAGGATGAATGAGGAATCAAAAATTAGAACACCTATGGCAATCATCAATCAGTTCCTACAGCAATGCTGTTGCTGCTGCTGCTGCTGCTGCTGCTGGCTGTCAAAGGGAGACGCCCGCGTTCTTTACTGCTGTTGTGTGAAGTGAAGGGGAAAAAAACGACAAACGGAAAAACGTAGAGCAGCCGCAGCCTTAAATACCGGATCGGAAAATCTCCAATTCCCGAAATTAAGCGACTTCGGCTGACTAACTACAACAGAGCCGCATGATTGGTACCCACGTGATGCGCCTATCCCAAGGGGGACTAGCGTAGACTGTAACGACGCTCGTCCATATCCTCTGGGTGAAGTTGAAGTTCCCAACATGCGCCCATCCCATCGCTTTGGACATCGCCCTCCCAGTTTGTCTCAAACGCCTTCTGTGGACACGATTAGGTTGGATTCGTTGTGCCGCTGGGTGGTCACCTCATGCTGGTGACGGAACTGTACAAGGTGGGCCATATTTCGATCGCTTGCCCTGCCCCTCCACCTCCGACCTCTCTATCCTCTTTGCTCACTGTACCCGTCATCGTTATCCCGCTGCTGACGCCTTTTTCAGATCTGATTCTTGCTCTGGACGCGGAGGCTGTGACAAACGTTCTCTCATGATCGAAATTGCGCGACTTCTCGACTTCTCGACCGACCAACCGCGGTGTGCCAGTCGCGTCCTGAGTCGGAACCTAGCCAACTACAGCTCTCAATTTGGTCGATATATTGGAAACCAGTTAAGCCAAGCCGATTCCCCAAGATCCCAGAACTGCCATTTGGAGTCCCGAATTCGGTGACTTCGTTCCACGGCGATGATGATGGCGCAGCCATATCCTGCCCACCAAGTTGGCATGGCTCACCACCCCGTGATGCCTCCTGGTCATCCTATGGCTGGGGCCCAACACCCAAACGCGGCACATCTCGCTGGACAAGCTCCAGGAGCCGGTATTGTACAGCAGCTGCATCCTGGTGTCTCTGGTCCAGGGGGACCCCAGGCGACGCAAGGGGGTCCAGTGATGGGCGGCATGCCGCCGGGCACCACCGGTCCAGGCGGACCTGGCCCCAGCGCTCACGCATTATCGCATCTTGGCCCTACCCACGGACATCAAATATATCACCCTCAGCAGATGGGGCAAAACTGTAGGTTTTACTTCAGACCTCTTTTTCGTTAAATCCAACCTTCTAAACCACTCCCTTGTGACTCCTTTGCTTCTTGTGGTGGATCCACGACCATTCAGCTATCTTATGTCACTTATTTCACTTCTGTGAGCATATCTGAGAACGATGTTGTACCTACTTTCTTATATTTTATGAATTTTGTATTATTTGTATTTCCATTTATCGATACATGTCTTATTGCTAATTCATGGATACCATTTTAGATCCCAACAACCCACAATTACTACAACATCAACAAATGCTGAGACAACGACAAATGATTTTGCAGCAGCAGCAACAGCATAATCAACAACAGCAACAACAACATAATCAGCAGCAGCAGCAGCAGCATCAACATCAGCAGCAGCAGCAGCAGCAGCAGCATAACCAGCAACACCAGCAGGCGCAGCAACTTAATCAGCAGCAGCAAGCGCAGCAGCAGCAACAGCAACATGGAGGAATTCCCGTATCTTTGCCGAATGGAACCCAAGGCTTAAATGCTGCGCAGCTTGCTATTCAGGCTAATCCCAATATGCGACCCTTTCCTCTTCACTTACAACATCTTCAAGCCCAAGGGCATCAAGGACAAGCACATACCATGCAACATCAACAGCAGCAATACCTTGCGCTGCAACTAGCAGCCCAACAAAATCAGCAGAACCAACAAAATGCCCAACAACGAGCTGGTCCGCAACCTCAATCTATGCATGATGCCCAGAGCACCCCTCCTCATCCGCAACCTGGCCCCCCTAGCCAAGTTAATACTCCACAACAGTCTCAACAGACAAACCAACAGCAACCTACTCCGTCATCTCAAGCACCTCCTCAGCAAGGTCAACAGCCTCAGTCGCAATCACAAAACCAACCACAACTCCAACAAGTAGCAAATTCGCAAAACCAACCCCCACAGCAACATCCCCAACCCCATCAGATGACAGCCCATGAAGCGCAACTCCGAGCTCAACAGCAAGGTGCCGGCTCTGCAATGATGATGCCACAGAGAATGTCCAACCCCATAAAAAGATCTGCGGTTCTCCGATTATTGACATTTGCGGAACACCTGAGCGCATTCTCCGTAAGTTGCGCTGAGATTTTTCCTTAGACTTTTTATTTATATAACGTGACTGACCCAAATTTGGTTTTCAGGCTCAGTCACCCCAACCTGGTATAGAGTATTGGAGTCGCTTTGTCGACCAATTCTTTTCTCCAAGCGGAGTCTTGCGACAAGGACTTTGGTGTGCAGAGCAGGGCGCTAAACAGTTCGAGATATCTACGCCTGCTCTCGCCCGATATTACTACACTCAGTTTACCAGTGGCATAAGACATATACAGATGATTGTCGAAAATGCGCAGGAAAAGGAACTTCCAACTGGTAGTCAAATTGTCGAGAGTCACAAGACATGTTTCATCTACTTTCTAGCTAATGAGTGCCAAGTACGTGACTAACTACTTGTCGTTTCTCTTTCGGGATTTCCACTGACTATGGCAGGTCGTTGCCCATGGCACACTAAGAGCGCATTACGACATAAATGGAAAAATTGATATTCTCGATCTTACCACTAAGAATCACACGGAGTATATCCCGCGCACTGCGTTGCAACCAGTTTCTCCAGAGCAGAAGCAAAGCCCGAAAGTTGGCAAGGGTCTTGCCAAGAGAGTACAGCAAAAGCAGCCAATCGGACCATCAGTTACCCTTCCTGAGTCCATAGTCACGGAACACGGTGTCCCATCTGCAGTAATTAAATTTTTAGAGGTATGGGCGAGATTCCATTATTTCTTAATAAGATCGAATATTCTAACCGATTTCAATTCATTTGCAGGTCGCGGAGACAATCTCTCAAATGCAAACGTTGTTTCAATATTCAATACAATGTCCACACCTGTCCCCTCCAGACGCGCTCCGACAATTAGTTGCTTCTTTCAATTCTCATCCTCAAGTTATTGCATTTAGCCAGGGGCACATGGGACCTCAACAGACCCCTGGACAACGAACACCTAGCCTTAACGGACCAACACAATTCTCTTCACCTGCCGCAGCTCATCTAGGCCTACCAGGAAGCCAAGGCTCTCCCCATCTCGCAGGACCGACTCATACCCCCAGTCCGGCGCAGAACAGCATGGTAGGGCCCATTGCAATGGTTGCGCAGCAAAGCCAGCAGGGTACGAATACAAGTGGCAGTCAAGGAACGAGTGCCAATACCAGTCCCAATGTGAGCAACAAACGCCGGCGAAGCGCCATCAAGAGTGAAGGGGATGATACTAGTGTAATCCCAGACGTGAATGGCACCGGTCCAAATGCATCAAAAGCACCGAAGGCCAGTCCAAGGGTTGGCGGCAAAAGGCAAAAGGGCACAAGCTGAAGTTAAGATGGGACACCTTTAATGAGGGTTTAAATTAGGAAATAATGTGTCCCCCTGAGAGATTACCTTCATCGTTTCCCATACTTTTCTTCATTTCTTCATTTTTTTTTGTGTTCGTGACTCCCCCTTGGAGATGGACTTGGCGTTAGTGTAGCTGCTTTGAAGTAATCGGGCGTCTGTTGTTATAGTATACTTTACTTTGGACTACCATTGGCGGGGGTTGCTTTTACTTGACCTTTTCTCTCTCGGTTCAGGCGTGGCGCCTTTGTTGTTTATAAACTTCGGAATTTCACTTGGATATCTTGTTTAGTTTACGTGTGTGTTGCTCTCATTTTTATTTTCACTTTTAATTTGTATTTGTGATGTTTTTTGCGAGATCTCCCTGTGCTATTTTACATTTGCTGCATTTTTGAACTTGCAGCTTGCGTCTCTTTGCTTTATTTCAAAGTATTTCCTCCCCCCCCCCCTTTTGTTCGGTGTTCTGACGGAATAAACGGGAAGATACTCTATCTCAACCACTCTCACCTTGGCTTTCTACTTTTTATATAAGTGACGCGGGCTCTTGGTAGGGATTTTCTTGACCATTCACTGTGAACGAAGGGGCATGGTTATCACCATACCCGCATACAAGCAGCTCTCCGTGACAAATGATCATATTCGGTTCTGTTATTTTACATTGTTATCCCCAGCGCTTAATATCATGATAATTGGCGGTTTCTTTTACATCCTTCCACTCTGTTACCTGTTTATGTGTCCCCTTCCAACCGCGGTACCGTGTGATTTCCAGTTCGCCCCTCTCCCCTTTTGCCCCCGATTATTCTTCCTCCGCGGTGTAGCATGGGGAGGTCTTTAAGCCCTACACTTGATGGTGTCATGATAAAACTACATCCTATCGCGCACGAGCCCAAATCTCGCAATAATCTCCCGGCACACAAGTCCCACCAATTTTCCAGCTCTCTTTTTGGGTCATTGTTCACTGGCTCGTCGAATGAGAATTATACCTTAACTTCTACCTACATGGTTTGATGTACCTGTGCGGTCTTCTGTGTGTTGCTAGCTGCAAGCCTTAGGTTTCCCGGCATCCAGACCCCAGCAGCATTTCACTTGATAATGTGAAATTAGTGATACCACAATTCTTTGCGTCAACTTTATTCTCACCTTGAGCTCTATGAACAATTTGGAGTAGGGAAATCTGACCAAGGTTCGGTGGCGTATTCTATAACTAATGTAAAACGAACCGCTCATATTTTATGTCCGTTTCCTAGTCTTTTGCTACGGGGTGGTCATGTTTTTTGCTGGGTCATATATGTATTCTAAGACACCTGACGAAATTGCATTCATTATTAGCTCTGCGAACTCTTTTGGTTCCTGTTGCTTGATACCTGCATCATCTATTGTAACTGCATCAAGGAGTTCTTGGAGCTCCGTGGGCGACAAGAAGTTTCAGGCCTAGCTTTTCTGCGCTAAACTATATGCAGTAATATAATTTCCCAATACGGTAAGTATATTTCCGGATATGGGTTAGCATCTTGACGTCAGTACTGTTATCTCACAACCCCCTCTTTATCCCTATTTTTCTCACCAGGAACAGGAACAGCAAACATCGGAAAACAAACGATTGAGCTAGGCCATTGAAATCGATATCTTTGCTATCACGCTCCCTTGCGTGGTAATTCCAAGCAGCTGAACCGATATATCCATAACTACCCTTTATATTCGACTGCTTTGCGACATGTCAACCGGCCCCCACAACCACCCACAACATCATACACATACCCATTCCCACGATGGTGCTGCGCATGGCCATTCGCATGAGATTCTCGATGGCCCTGGCTCATATCTGAACCGGGAAATGCCCTTGATCGAAGGACGTGACTGGAATGATAGAGCATTTACCATTGGTATTGGCGGGTAGGATTCCGTCCCGCCCCGGTGCATACAATTTTACATTTCCGATTTTGATTTGCAATTATTCGGGGATGAAGCCAAGAAGCAATAAAATGCTCCTTGACTGCGTTATAGGGGCTTATATGTGCTGACCATCTGTCTACATACAGTCCAGTGGGCTCGGGAAAGACCGCCTTGATGCTTGCATTGTGTCTCGCTCTGCGAGACGAATATAACATTGCAGCCGTAACAAATGACATATTCACAAAGTAAGTAAATTGCACATATTCTCCACTGACAATCACTCTGCTTTTCCAACCAAGCTTACAAAAATACCAACAGAGAAGACGCTGAATTCCTCACCCGCAACAAAGCCCTCTCCCCCCATCGCATCCGCGCCATCGAAACCGGCGGCTGCCCCCACGCCGCCGTCCGCGAAGACATAAGCGCCAACCTACTCGCCCTCCAATCCCTCCAGCGCCAATTCCAAACCGATCTCCTATTAATAGAATCCGGGGGTGACAATCTGGCCGCCAACTACTCGCGCGAACTGGCCGATTTCATAATCTACGTCATCGATGTGGCGGGCGGAGACAAGATCCCTAGAAAAGGGGGACCGGGGATAACGGGTAGTGACTTGCTGGTTGTGAATAAGATTGATCTTGCGGATGCAGTTGGGGCTGATTTGAGCGTTATGGAGAGGGATGCGGCGAAAATGAGGGAGGGGGGCCCGACGGTGTTTGCAGAGGTGAAGAATGGCAAAGGAGTTGAACATATTGTGGGGCTGGTTTTGAGTGCGTGGAAGGCTAGTGGGGCGTATGAGGTTAGTTTGCAGAGGTGGAAAAATGGGGCGGTTAGGGGGTCTGGGGAAGTTTGAATGAGGGGAGCAGCAGTTGATGCTATTGCATCTTTTGTCTGATTATAGTTCTTAATAGGTGCATATATTTTTTAAAAAAAGGGGTAATACATATAGGAGCTTAACATATACAGAGTGGCCTATCATACCGTGAGGAACTTGGTCATGTAGCGATGGTTCATATCTAAGTGACGACCTTTTAAATCGAAACGAATTATATTTCTATGCTGCCTTTTCGAAACCTTTTCTACTACACACATACAGTTCCCTATCCATTCTGACCTAGTACTCCTGCGCAATGCGATGCTGTAATCAAAGATGTACACTAATGTAATGTCATTAAGGCATAATGAAAAAATAAACCAGGTGTTCTGTGGAAAGGAGTATCTGAAGCGACGAATCTCGGGAGAGTTCATGCCATAGCTCCTAGACGCTATTTTCGCCCTAGACCCGAAGAAAATATGCCATAATATGTCAAAACGAGGTCACAAAGATTTCGCTCTCGCAAAGCGCCCAAGGGCAGGTCCCAAAGCAGCCTTTTGGCGCTGCAAATTTTTCTTCGCCCAAGACGAGCGTTCTTTCCGGAGCTCCTCAGCCTTAAGCCGCTTCTCATCAATAACATTCTTGTTTCCCCTCTTGCGCAAATACTTGCGCAACGCACTATTCCTCCCACGACCCCTGTTCTTCAACCTCTCAATAATATCATCGGGTTTCCTATCGAGATCGCGCTCCTTCCTACGCACAGCATCGCTCACAATATCAATATTTCCCACAAAGTGCGGATTGAGCGAGATCATCTCCGGCTGCAGTTTTGTAAGTAGTCCTCGTACTTCGGCCTCCTGTCTCTGCTTGGTGGTTTCGTATGGATTGACTTCGGAGGCGTCGAAGTTGGGCTCTCCACTGCCCGGAACGATTAAGCTGGAGAATCCCTTTTCATGGGACACTCCGAGAATGTCGTCATATGGACACCAGCGGACGCGCTCTATGCGCTTCCCATCGCCGCCCCAGGCCATGTATGGACTTTGCACCTTTTCTTGGTCTGCAGCTGCAGCCGTGAATAGCCCTTTCCATACACTGACTTGTGTACCCCAGCCGACAGCGGTTAGTTCGCGGTCACTGATGGCGACGCTTGAGCCGGGTTGGGGAACGGAATAGTTGTGTACCTCCTTGAACATGCGGATATCCCATATTGCCATGCGCATATCTTGACCTGTTGATACCATGTATCGTCCCTGTCGGTCGACTGCCACTGATCGGACGGGTCCACGGTGGGTGAGGGTTTTGACGAGGGCAGTTGAAGAGTTGGGAGACCAGAGGGAGACGGTGCCGTTTTGGTGTCCGACGTGTAGAATGGCGTTATAGGGGTTTTGACAAAGGGATGTTGGGGAGCCTTGACGGGTAGCCAGTTCTACTACCAATTGGCCTGTGGAGGTGTCTGTATATTTAAGGTATCCGCTGGTAGCCTAGAGGAGAGAGAACACGTTAATGGACGTAGTCTGCATGTAAGGGTATTTTTCTTATACTCACAACACTAGCAAGAAGGAAATGGTACGGAAGAAATTCCAAGTGTGTGGCTTCAACATGTTTTTGCAAACAGTGTATCTCAACACCAGCATGATCGTAAATGTAGACATATTTTTTCTGCGCCACGGCAAAGAACTGGTCGTTATGCAGCCATTTGGCATCTCTTATAGTTTCTCCAAGCTGTAATTCACAGCCCAGCTTCCCATCCCGCCAGTCCATCGTAGCAACATGTCCCTTCCTGCCTCCCAATAAAAGTTTGCGTCCGTTTCTCGTATAATCAGCGGTGTACGGTCCCAAGTCTTCCAGCTTGAGTTCAAAGCCTTTCTGTGCAGTTTCTATTCCCACACTTTCCTTAATATCCCTTTGTCGCACTTTATATGTTTTCTCGAGTTCCCCTTCAGGTTCCAAATAACCACCTTCGGCTTCCAGAAGAATTTCCGCATCTTTCGCTTTCAGCGCTGCATCTTTATATTTCGCCTCCAGATTTTTCAGGTTGCTGCGGAGTTTCTTGTCCTTGGCACTCTTCGCATTAATCTGCTTCCCTCTCCCATATTTTTGTCGCGCTTCTGCCACTCGCTGCTTGTCCTCCCGCGACTCGGTGCCATTTTTCTCGTGTGATTGGCGGACAACGTCCTCTTTTTGGGAGGCGGATTCAACCTCCATAGCTGAGACGAGGGATTACATACACCGTATCAAAGGCTCACGCTGCAAAATCCTGCAGAATGTCGCAGAGGAAGCGCATCGCCGACACAGAATCTCTCGTCTGGGGATTTATTTTCTGTGGCTTTGCGATACGGGGAATGATGCAAAAGGCACAAACACATGTCATGTGACTAGCCTTGCATTAAACTTATCAAACGACACGAAAATAAACTCCGATATTGAAAATAAATATCCAGACTAAAAGGGAGAGACGATTACAGCGTTAGAAGGTAGGGTTCCGGATTGCTTTTCTACATAGCCTTGTTGGCTCTCATTATATATCGCTGTGAATCTGGCCTCTCTTCCATACAGATTCAAAGGGTCCAGCTCTCACAGCATGGCTCCCGCTGTGGCTACTCCACACCACCATCGGAGTACGACGAAGAGTACGCACAAGTCGTTTAAGTCAAAACATATGTCCAAAGGCGCTCTTAAAGATTTATCCAAAGGTAATTCATTTTTGAAATAAACGATATGCGGCTGTTTTTTGAATTACTCTTGCGCACGGCCTAACACACTCTACTGGTAGGCAAACTAGAAGGCCGGGGTGGCCGCAAAACCCCCCACCAGCAACTTATGTCGAAACTTGATCGCCGAAACCAAGCACGCCAGAAGCAAAGATTGAAACACCAAAACAAGTCTGAGTCCTTGAGCATATTCTCCGGCCAAAATGGTGCTGCGAGACATGTTGCCGTTATACCTCTTTCGGATGCCGCCGATCCCCATGCCGCTATCAAGAAACTGAACGAAAGCCTCGATATACCTGATACAGATGTCCAGGGCAGTACGTGCCGTGTGCGCATAGAGAGATTTAAACAGAATATCCTATATATCCCCACGAGACGAGACTTGATTGCAGCTCTGGACAGTTGTCGCCTATCGGATTTCGTCATTTTCATACTTCCCGCAGATGATACACTGGACGAGGGGGCTGAGTTGCTGTTGCGAGCTATTGAAGGGCAAGGTATATCGAATGTTCTTGCAGTTGTACAGGTATGAAAAGTTTGCTCCACCGACTTTGTTATACTCTAGTGGTTAACAGTTATTCATAGGGTCTTGACAAAATCACCCCACCCAAGAGATGTCCACAAATCACAGCTTCACTCAAGTCTTACATCACACACTTCTTCCCTATATTAGAGAAGGTGCATTCTCTAGACTCAAGACAAGAATGTTCCAACATAGTAAGGGGTATATGCACAGCAACTCCGAAAGGCATTCGCTGGCGGGATGACAGAAGCTGGATGCTTATTGAAACCATCCAATGGCCCGAATTGTCATCTAAAGCATCCGGCGAAGTTGTGGTTACTGGTGTAGTACGGGGCAAAGGCTTAAAAGCGGACCGCTTAGTTCACATACCTTCTTGGGGCGACTATATGATCTCATCTATCACTGCTGCGCCATTGCTCTCATCGAAACAACAGAAGATGGGTGATGATCGAATGAATATCGACTACACAGCTCTGCCCCAGGTTTTGGACCAACCAAGTGCTGATTGTGATGATTTAGCTACCGTGGCTCCTGATGAAGTCGTTATGGTGGATGATGCAGTCTCTATGGGTGATGCTGAAAAGAAAGGTGTGCTTCTCGATGATTATCACTATTTCTCGGACGACGATGAGAAGGGAACCACACGACCAAGGCGATTACCGAAGGGCACGTCAGATTACCAGGCAGCATGGTATCTTGACGATTTCTCCGACTCTGGCTCTGACCTAGTTGATGAAATGGATGATGTCGACGATGATATGGACTTGGACGGCCCAGCCGGTCCAGAGGACGGTGTTTTCAATGTAGACAATAGAGACGCTATGACTGAGGCTGGCGGCCCTTCAGAATACCCACAATCAGAAATGCTCCTGGATCCATCCCCTGAAGATGAAGCTGAACAAATAGAAGAATATCGCGCGAGCCGCAAGAATGAAGAAAAGGATGACTTGGAATTCCCCGACGAAATAGAACTTCACCCAAACACCATCGCAAGAGAAAGACTGGCTAGGTACCGCGGCCTCAAAAATCTGAAAACCAGCCATTGGGAAATGGAAGAGGACAGGGCCCATGAGCCTGAGGACTGGCGGCGTCTACTGCAAGTCCCAGACTACAAAAGCTCCAAAAACCAATGTGTTAGGGAAGCGCTCGCAGGTGGCGTCAGGCCTGGAACCCGCGTCAATGTCCATCTCCGTGATGTAGACCTCAGCCTAAAATCTCGCCCCACACAACCAATCTCCCTTTTCTCCCTCCTCCGCCACGAACACAAAAACACCGTCGTCAACATCAACATAACTCTAAACTCCAGCGTCGAAAAGCCCCTGAAATCCAAAGAAGAATTAATCATCCAATGCGGTCCGCGCCGCCTGGTCATCAAACCCCTCTTCTCCTCCGCCGGAAACACTCCCAACAACGTCCACAAATTCGACAGATACCTACATCCTGGCCGCAGCGCTGTAGCCACCTTCATCGGCCCCGTATCATGGGGATCTTTGCCAGTCTTGGTGTTCAGAAACTCGCCACCCACCACAGACGCTGAGGCAATGCATTCAGCCACCGGCAATGGCAGCTCCCATGCCAGTGAGTTGGATACCTGGGAACTAATCGGCACAGGGACGACGATGGCACCGGACCATTCGCGTGTTATTGCCAAGCGGGTCATCCTGACTGGCCACCCCTACAAGATTCACAAGAGGGTCGTCACGGTGCGCTACATGTTCTTCAACGCGGAGGACGTTAATTGGTTCAAAGCCCTGCAACTGTGGACGAAGAGGGGTCGGAGCGGGTATATCAAGGAGAGTCTGGGCACGCATGGGTATTTCAAAGCAACGTTTGATGCTAAAATTAATCCGCAGGATGCTATTGGGATTAGTTTGTATAAGCGTGTTTTCCCCCGCAAGGCAATTGCCTGGGGGGAAGAAACCGCGAATTAATTGGTATGCTAAAGCAGGGAATAGCAGAAAAAAATGGGTTGTTTTGGAACACTTTCCCATTCAGTATGATGCCAATACCTTTTCTTCCCCGTTAATTTCTGTTTCCCTTTGTGTGACAAATGGGAAATTCCAAGATTAATGACAAGTGTGGCGTGTTTAGAGTCAGGGGATGATGGATAAATTTCCACGAACCACGAAGAAAGGACATACGCATTGCGTTACATTTATATATGAAAAACATTTGATTTAATGATTCCATCTAGTATCTATTCTCCATATCTATATTGGTTTACTCGTTTATAGAACGTTTATCTCGTACATGGAGCCGTCTAGCAGCCGAAAATTTTACCATTTGCTAGATAAGTTACACTGAAACAATAATACCATACGGACGTGTGACCGCAAAACATTCTGGAAAGTGAAAATTCGACACTAATAATATAAAAGCGTAACAGCTAAGGAAATGTGACAGTTGATCCCGATAATAAACCCGACACAATAGCAAATAGTAAAGGGTCATTAGCAGTCGTCCATCAACAATTCCATGGGTGATATACTCCTTCATGTGATCTCACCCCCCACCTCAAGTCTCCCAAACCGGATATGATACATAGCCTCCATCACCCGCCCTTCTACCTCCCGTTCTACCCTCCCAACCTCAGCAGGCGAAGGTTGAGGAACCGTATTATTCGCCGGGGGTTGCTGTGGCTGCTGTTCCGAGCTCGGTTGACCCAGTTTCTTCTCCTTTTCAAGCTGGAGCTGCTTCTTATCTCCCTCATCTCTAGCCTTCAACATATCGATTTGCCGCTGCAATTCTTCCTGGTCCAGATGGTCATATCCGATCCTCCTGAGAATATGCCCAACCATGTATTGGTACCGAAGGTGACCAGTGACTGAATCACTCATGTCAAAGTTCTCCACACCGGGGACACCAGTAATAGCCTGAAGACCAGCAATTCCATATTGAGCACTATTTGCGCGGTATAGAAATCCAAGCACTGCGTCGTTCAGGGAGTAGACATTGACCAGCCGGCCACTGACAACAGTGCGCATCAGTTGCCAATGGCTTGCAGTTGACGGGGTGGGCGACCCAATGAGAATCGCAGATTCAACCAAACCAAATGCACGCCTTTTTGCGAGGCTTAAAAGACAGCAGAAAATTACACGAGCACCCAAGGAATAGCCGATCAGGGTTACCGGACGTTCACCTTGAGCTTTGTTGATCAAAGCATCAGCAAGAACATGACCCGCCTTGTCAGCCCGAACTTTGGCGATACTGAAAGGATTATCGATTACGTGAGCAAGTTTAAGCAGGGCAACAGGCCACATTATAGAGCCAAGAATGGGTGCGAAAACAGTCCCTGTGATAGCCTGCCTTGTTGCGACAGCCCATGCAGTATGTCTGACTACTGTCGTCATTGCATTGCCAAGTCTCATCAAGGCCTTAAACTCCCATCGCAGCGCGAATACTTCGGAATCGCGTCCAAGAACTCGCCAGGGGTTAACGATGTCTTCTTCCTCAGAAAGCCAACCACTGATTGCGATAGTAACCCTAAGACGTTGATCCGTTGGAACCGTAGTTATAGGACTCCCCTCTAAAGGCGCGGGCGTATAGAGGGGGAGGAATGCAAAGTCCTCAACCTCCTTTGCATACCGCTCCATCATCTTTCCGGTCATTCTGGCACCAAAGGCACCGAAAATTCCGCCAATAATAGTGCTACTGCTGGCAACTACACCAAGGTATCCAGCTGCAGCAGTGGCCCCCAGGCCAAGGCCGCCCATCACAGCACTGATGCCAGCGGCGACAACAGGAGCAGCGAATCCTCCAGTCAAGCCGATGAGAACACCTCCCGCAGCAGATGCTAGCCTAATCTTCCACTTCCTGGATGTTTTTTTCTCCTCAACTTTTGTCTTAGCTTCCTGTTCTGCCGTCATTGCTCTGGCGGTTTGCAATAGGCCTTCAGCTACTTTGATCTCGTCATTAACCAGGTCATCCACAGTCAGTCCAAGACTGGACGCCATTCTGAGCATCAAGACTCGTGAATGAGCACTGTAGTGCTCAAGGCTAAGAAGTAAAAGGAGAACCGAATGAAGTAGGACCAATTTCGTGTCATGTGGTAGTTGGATCAGGGGTGTCTCTACCGGCGGGTAGCGGCTCGCAAAGCTTGTACGATTTGGTCTCAACCTTGTAAAGTCTGGTTCGGCGGTGCTTTCTACGTCTTCGACCTCCTGGCTCCCTTCAGGTGGTTCATTTGCTAGAGATTCAATTGCGTCTGGTGTATTTATGATCTCCCCAATACGGAAGGTAACTGAATCTTTCCAGATACTAAAATATCTCAGTGACTCCGCCTCAACTTTTACTAGTAGCGTAGATGGCTTTCGGGTTGGAGGACCCAGTTTGGCCTTTTGAGATCTAGATGGGATAGAATCGCTGTCGTCTGGAGCTGGATTATGAACACTGCGACGCCTTCTCGAATCCACCGTGTTAAAATAAGTGAATATTGTTTGCTGCATCTCATCCACAATGTCGACCATGAGCAAAGCTAGAGACTGTCGGTCGCCTAAGCTGAGAACTGTTGCAATGTCGCCTCCCATTTTATCTTCTTGGTATTGGCCGTGCCCCAAGTCCAAGCCGCTGCATGGTTCACTCCCGGGCATTGGTGATGCCATTTTACTGTCCGTAGAATGCCGCGCAAGCTGCGCGCATATGATTTATATCAAATGCATAGGATGTCTGGACAGAAGCTTGAGGCAAAATAATAAAATTGAATAAAATATACAAAAGACTGGCACATCTGGATGAAAGCTGTAGTCGAACTGGAGTAGAGATGTTGTAAACAAAAGAGCATCGAGCAATCGAAGAAGAAGGTAGAGAGCGGACGTTGAACTCGGATTGATGAGTCAGCCGCCAGCTTGAAAAGGGTCCCCGGGCAGGAACATTTTCGGGCCATTTCGGTATGAGAACGAGGCTGACGATTAGGAAAGGAAGCGTTGGAGAGCGCATTGGATATGCATATCCAGGGATGGATAACTGTATGGAGGACACGCATAAATACCCCAGTTCCTCAGCTTGACTGAACCACGAAATATCTCCCTATCGCCTTCGACGCGGGTTTCAACGCATCGCCATCCCAAACCTCCCCGTCTGGATGAGTTTGTTTCTCTGCCTTTGTGCGCTGAATCCTTCTGCTCCATCCAACGTATTGCTCTTGTTTAAGAGATTCCTCAAGGTCCTTTATTCCGATTGTATTCTCCTCTTGGGCCTCAACGGTCTCATCGCGAATAGTCCGCAACGGGGTAATGCCAGAGGTGTCGATGCGCTGAACCTCCCTCACAAAATGAATCTGTGATTCAAGAGTTTTGAGCATTTCCTCTTCCTCCTCAACGCTCGAGGGTGGTGGGAGCGCAGAAAGTTTCAAGAGATGGTGGAGCTGTTTCAACGACACAGTACCTGACTGTGGAAGAGGCGTGTTTTGCGGTAAAAGGGACTTTACCGACCAGCTGGGCTTTGAGGGAATGAAAGCGGGATCTTCTATGGGAACAACTGCTGATGACGACGAGCGTCGAGTACGTCTGGATCCTCTCTGGCAGGTATTATTGCCAATACCTTGTAGGACTGGTCGCAGAGACCGAATGCAGTAGGGTGCCATTGAGTCAGGATAGGATGATGTATATAGGCCAACCAGCACCCAGGAACTACTGCCTTTTGTACAATACTGGGTCAATTGTCGAATAAGTTGACAGATATCTCTGCTGCTGTGTTCGCACTCCGTAGTAGTATAATCCACAAGCAAAAACGGAACATTGCGAGAACTTTTTATTGCTGCAAGCGCCGTGGCTATAAAACCAGGCGTCGTGGCTATAACCAACCAGACATCATCAGCCCTGCCAAGAGAATCCAACCCATAATTATATCACCACCCCCCATCATCGCATCCATGGACCATTACTTAAGTACTGCAGCCATCTACACCAGTTCTATAACGATTCTCCTAACCCTATGAGCTAATTTTTTTTTTTTTTTTTTCCAGTTCTTTTATTTCCAAAGGGCAATCCAGACCATGGCACAGGATCCACGAGTCCTCCTACAGAAGGTGTGCACTGGTATCGACTCCCCGCAGTCTGATAGACGTATCTAACCGATGGCAATTATGACAGGCCGACAAAGCGCTCCAAAGTGCTTCAGGCGGATTCAGTCTGTTTGGCGGACGGACAGAAAAATATGAAAATGCCGCAGACCTGTACTCACAAGCCGCAAATGCGTTCCGGGCACAGAAGATGAGTTGGTCTCACCCAGACTCTTTTCCCACCTCGAATCGTTCCCGATAGCCGTCATGATACGTAGTTTAACACATGCGGAATACAGACAAGGAGGCGGGAATGGCGTTTGAAAAAGCAGCAGCAGTTTTCACCAAGAATCTTAACGAGCCAGATGATGCGGCCAATGTCTTGACGGAGGCATTCAAAGTATACCGAAAGACAGACCCTGAAGATGCCGCTAGAGTGCTCCAGGTTGCAATCCAACACTATATTTCCAAGGGGAACTTCAGACGGGCTGCGACCCATCAACAAAACTTGGCTGAAATCTATGAGGTGGAAATTGGGGATGAATCAAGGGCGTTGGAAGCATATGAAAAAGCTGCGGAATGGTTCGAGGGAGACAACGCGGAAGCGTAAGTCACTTTCCCGCTACCTCTTCCCAAACTCCTTTTGTGCCTCTTGGTGGGCGTGGATTTAAATGAGAGGAGAAATGAAGAAAAGGAAACGGAATGCTAAATGTTTGGTCGTTCACAGACTAGCCAACAAGCATTTTCTCAAAGTCGCAGACCTCGCCGCCCTCAAAGGAGACTACTACAAAGCCGTCGAGAACTTCGAGCGTGTGGCCAGATCATCCATTAACAATAGTCTGATGAAGTATTCGGTAAAAGATTACTTCTTGAAAGCTGGCATCTGCCACCTTGCCTCAAAGGTTAATACGACAAAGAGCGTCCATTTCCCTAGTCATCTCTCAAAGTAAAGGAACGACTGCTAACAAGACACACTTTCCCACAGGACCTTGTCGCCACCAACCGCGCTCTACAGACCTATAGAGAACTAGATAACTCCTTTGCAACGACACGCGAACATATGCTCCTTGTCGATCTGGCGCAAGCTGTTGAGCAGGGTGACGCAGAAGCGTTTGGCGATAGGCTATTTCAATATGATCAGTTAAGCAAACTGGATAAATGGAAGACGGCGATATTACTTCGCGTCAAGAACAATATCGAGGAACCTGGGGAGGATTTCTCATGAAATGGCATTGACGTTCTGTAATTTTTGTCTTGCTCTTTTTCTTTTCTTTTCTTTTTTATTTTTTTTGGTAACACTTGTCATTTCGTCAAAACATTTTTATCCCGTGGACAGTTTCTGTCTTCCGCCACCCATACCTCTTTCTCCACTGATCCCTCCTTATTTATATCTTGAGGCAACCCTTCGCATTTTTACGCCTTTGTTCTATTATCTCAACTGATTGCGGAAATTTCCAAAAGGAGTCCGTAGTTCGAGAGCTTCATAAAGGTACATATCTGGACCAACCCAAAACGCGAGGTGTGGCCTCTTCCATCATGAAGGACAGTTTACCACTGCCCGATTAATAGCTTTAGACGTTGAACTTTCGTGATTTGGGGATTTCAAGGAGAAAATAATTAACAGGAACTTTAGTTATGTTGTACGGATTCTTTTTAGCCCTCCGGTCAAATGATTTGTGAAGTTGTGTTTCTAGTCTCGCTTCTTCTCTGGGAGACGCTGTTATGGATTCATACGGGCAGTTAAATCAATGCAAGAAGGATTTACTTTGTACATCAACGGACACCGGCAGATATTCTCGTGAGAATGAAATGAGTTGGAAATTTATGGGGAGTGCTTCTTAAAAGGTAGCAAACCGCCCTTAAAATCTTTGCTAGAGTAACTACCTCATTGTCCCTTTCTCAGGCTCTATCCTCGAGCCGTTAACCCACTCCCGTTTCCTAGGCAAGAGAAAGGACAAAGCAGATAGCCATACTCATAAATTTCTTCATTACTGCCTAATTCTCCTTCAAAACTATGTAGTAACATTTCGAAAGAGTATCCCGCGCCCGTAACTCCTAGATAAAAATTAAAATAATAGAATTTGTAAGCAACCAATGACCTCATTACTGGGTATCAAGTGCTCAATGCAATGCACCTTGCTTTCAAAAAGGACAGCCATAATCCTGGTACCCGATTCCCTCCTTCAATTACCCCCTGCCTATTCCAAAGAAATGTCAATAGAAGGAGACCCATACCCCTCACCACTCACCAACTTGACAACAGCAGTCATAGTCCCCTTATCCTCCTCGCCCCCTACATCCTTACCAGCAACAGAGGCAGAAGTGGAGACAGGAATGTCACCAAACCTATTCACCAAACCAACCCATCTGACAACCCTTCCTTGCCCTCCTCCGCCCCTTCACGATCATACGCACATTTCTTAGTCCACAGTTCAATAATCGGCAACTGGATTTTGTTAACAACTCCTTGCTGAATAGACCGTGTGCCAAGATTCATGTCATAGTTCTTCTCCGCTAGATGCGTGTAGATCGCTTCGTCATCGCCTTCGAGCTTGAGACGGACGGCGCGTGTGAATATGGAGCTGGTTTTACTTGTAAGGGCACCGCCAAGAGTTTTATGGATAGAAGCCAGGCGAGAACGCAGGTCGTTAATATGTTTATGTGCGGGAGCTGCTGTTTCAAGCTTAGAGTAAGGGAGAAATGGGATTATGGCATCGATGTGGCTGGTTAGTGAGGCCTGGAAATTTTCGTCATGAGGTGAGTGTCTTCACTGGAGAGTTTACATACACCATAAGTTCTAATTAAGTCTTTTCTCAGCGCTTTGTCCAGAAGGTCCCAACGAGCTGAGTGCCAGTTGTTCTTGGAATTGGATCATAGGTAGTTTTTATAGAAACCCAGAATTGTTTTCTCACTATCCGTTACGGAGAGAATACATATGGTCCTCGCATTGGTGAGTACGCTAGGATTACCTTTGTCTTGCTTGGTGCCTTGAAGGGAGTGAAAGAAAAAAGTATCAGTTTCGATATATCTCCGGAATGATGAGTTCGATTGCATCGCATTGGGTAGGGTTTTATCGAGATATACTCACCTTGGGCGCGGCCATCTAGCAGTGTAATAAGGTCCGAACAGCCAGTTTTGTCCAGGTCGTCGAAGTATACCACCTCCACTTTGTTCAAGTGGTTCATCGACAGATTGTCAGACGATACTCCCCCGTTAGTAAATAATTTGTTTGTCTTTTTGACTCGAGCAATAATGGAGTTGGCAGATATCAATTTGCCAACACAAGCAGCTAGTTCAGCCTGGCCATGGCAGGGGTTTCCAACAAATGCTAACAATAGTGCACCACTTCTGGGAAGCACAAGAGGCGACTTGACATACTTCGCTACGCACTTAACCGCGAAACTCTGTCCGATCAAAAAATATGGTGCCTGGAGGAGAGATTTCATTCCTAGTGTTTCAAAAATTTGTCGTTCTTCTTTTGAGGGTACATCTGGTCCACTGGTAACTTGAAGATGATAACTGAGACCGAAGTCCAGCCGCTGTAGGAGCGAAACGCGGTGAAAACTGCTGCACCAGAGGGTCTGGGGAGTTGCGTTACTGTTGCCTGCTAGTAAGTCCTCACCCTTCATAGATAATTTGGTCGCGGTAGAATCCCACAAGTCTTGAGGAATAGAATGCGGATTCGCACCAAGGCTCAGAAGAGTTTGGACAACTACGGTTTCCGCATTCTGCAAAATGGCAAATGCAATGAGAGGGATGCCAGAATTATACTCGGTTGCATTGGGATTTGCTCCGTTATCAACGAGCAGCTTGCTAATATCAGCATCGTTCCGCTTAACGGCTTGGAAAATGGCAGAATATCCATCGATACCCTGATTGAGCGCCTCTTGAACGCATTCAGAGGTATGGGAACTGAGCATGGTTTAATTCCACGGTAGTCACTCTTAGTCTGTAGAGCCTTGATAACTGCTTCGGCCAAGGTTAGACACTCAGAGCTTTCCGCCTGGATGGTAACAGTATTATCTATTACATCACCCCCCATGATTGAGATTAGATCCTGTGTTATCTCGTTGGCTTGATTTCGATGCTGTGATATCAATAAGTAAACTAGTAACCATCGACTTCATGGTCAAAAAATAGCAAGGAAACATGTAGACACACACCAGTGGATCTAGCCAACTGTGGCTTTTTGGAATCTGACCAGTATGACGGTGCGCGTACGTGCAGACATTGTCACTATATTTACATGTCCTCTCGTTCCAGTAGTAGCAGGTTATCGCCTTTTTTTGGATGCTAGTGAGAGGCATTTTCGCTTGAATACTGAATGCCAATATTTATAAGACAACAGAAGGAAATCCTTGAGAGCTAGTTGGTATCCAACGGAAATTATCGGTCAATATCTGCTGGTAGGAGACAGCGAAGGATATCAAAGGCAGCTTATAATGAAACGAAGAGAGAGGGGAATTCAGCAGCAACAGAAATAAAGCAAGGGCAAGAGAAAGTATTTATGTGTAATATCTTTCTTTGAAAACGAAAATATATAGAGCATAAGGCAAGGAAGTGAAACTCAAGCTATCTTTCATGCAAACAGCACTGGTGTGAGAAAGCGATACAAACAACGTCAAGGTGCATTGAATTTTTGCTGAACCTGATCTCTTGGATATCAAGTATCAAAAACACTCTAAACTAAGCCAAATACTCCATTTAGGCTCCCGATCAATGGTTTTGGTGAAGGGCATATTCCATTAACACGCTGGCGAGCCATTTTGGCCTGCCCCTACATTGGCAAAAAGTAAACAGTGAAGGAAGGGGTAGGATTGCACTCCCTCTCTTTTATGCCTGGAGACAAATAAGCGGAAGAAGCAAAGAGAGATTTCCATAAATCTGGAGACTGGAGGTTGGACATAGCTATCGTTTCTTCGACGGTACAGCTAAATTAGCTGAGTGAAGTAAACTTGGAACATCCAAGCGACGAACCGAAAGAAAAGGTGATCCTGTTGGAGGATTCCCCGGCTACCCGAGGTCACGTGCACCTATGTATTTATTAGTAGCTAGCTAGCTTGCTTAGAGTCACACAATGCAACAAGGTTGATAACGGTCCTCTAAGAGATCCCACTCTTGCTGACTAATGACGGGTTGTTCCGTAAAAAAGGGGTATCGAGATAGGAGTAGACACTACGGCAAATCTCATTCAGACACAATAACTATACCTTTCTGTTTTATGGATACATTATCACATTACGCACATCAATATCATTAATCCCATCCAAAATAGCCAAGAAGACAGAAAAATCATCAAAAAACAAAAACCCAGCAACATCAAGCAAATGGGAACAGGGGATATCAAAAATCAGAATAGGTCTCGTATACAGCAGGGAAGGGAGAGGCGAATATTGTGCAGCGCCTCTGGTTGTCCAGTAACGAAGTGAAAGGGAGAAAAGGAAAAGGGCGGGGGAGTAAGAAACTGAAATATTAAACGCCAGAGATTGAAATGATAAAAAGGAAGAAACAAATACAAACTTCGTTCCACTCGTTCGATTTGCCCCAATCATCGAAATATTATTCAAGGACGATATCTGCCAATTGGTTAAAAATGGAAGTCGGAAAAGATAATGTGACAACGCATTTACAACCCCTTAAAACGAGCCCATCCAGCAGCCTTAATATCTCCACCGCCAGAATTCGAAAGGAGCCATCCCTTCTGCTTCGTCGCATTCTCTTTCTCTTCAACAGCTCCAGCACAATTCCGTCCCTCTTCCGCGACCTTCCCGCTAACATCTCTTCTCCTCCCAATACCTAGACCAGCAATGTAACTGCCGTAGCCAGGTGAACCATGCCCAAAATTCGACCCCAAGTCAATGCCAGAATTGCTGACCACGCGACCCTTGCGATCGCGATCGCGGGGAGCTGGACTGGGTTCTTTGCCGTCATCACTATCGTCGTCGGCATGTAGGGATTTGTATGCGGAGGGCTTACCACTCCTAAGTGTCCACCGATTTTTGCCTGGGGTTGAGTTTTTCCCCGTGCTATTTTGGGTTGCGCCGTTGGCAGACCCGTTGAGGTCGTTAAAGTACTTTCCGTATTTAGACTCGCTGGCCCCCAATGCTCGAGATTTCACCGGGGTCGAATATCCTGGAACGTTGAGTGATGAGTTTGGCATGTCAGTCAACGCAACGCGGCGGATACTGCTTGATTGACTATACGAGTTGAGTTGTTGTTGTTGTTCGTCAGGCTGTGGTGTGGGGGGGTTCATTTCCAGTGGATGAAGGACAGGTGATGGTACATCTGTTTGATCTTCCGAGACTTGGTAGTTATTGTTGGTCCGGAGATTATCGTCCACATCTTGATCATCCACACACAGATTCTCTGTATGCTCCTTGCCATATATGTTTTCATCGCCACTATAGTAGCTACTCGAAAGACTATAGTTGTCCTTACTGCGATGCCGCACAACTGTGCCGCTCCGGTTAAAGCCATATGTGTCTTCCATAGTCTCCCAATTTTTTACGCCAATATCACCGCCATGTATGCCGGGAGATCCGAGGCGGCCGGGCAGCGGAGAAACTCGGTCGGCATGCAATGGAGGACACGGCGACGAGGGATAGGCGAACCGGTTATCATTCGCTAAAGATGGCATACCACTAGGATCATGGGTGGTAATTTTAGGGGATTCAGGGCGCGAGTTCTCAGATTTGGGAGGAGTGTTGATGACGGCAAACTGAGGTCGAGATGAGGTGCCACCACCGTCCCTCACAGGAGTGCGTGCGGCGGCCACCGGGGTATGCTGGAATTGCCCATACTGACGCATCTGTTCGCTGGGAAGATCCGAACGCGAATGTCGATGAAATTGGGCTGAATAGGCGGATTCCCTCGGATTGTTGACACCAGTTTCAACGGAGCCAGTACGGATGTGAAGAAAAGGAACAGTGCGAGGGGGATTAATCAGTGGTTCTTGAGTAAGAGACATGCGATTAGAGTTAGGGGAGTCAGCTGTGGTGGTGTTTAGGTGTTTCTCTGCGATATCTGCAATCTCGGATTTGCTGCGTTTGTGAGGACGCGCGGTAAGGTGGTTTTCCAATGGATTCATATCCGGCGGAAGTTTAGAGATTTTGCGGAAAATAACTGCCAAATAAAAAGATATAACCAATGATACAAGGTGCAATGCTCCAAGAACACAACAACCAACAAAGATTGCATAGATGATTTTGGATGTTGTCATTTCCTTATCGAAAAGGGTACCCCAGCCGTATGTCTTGCTATCGTGCTCGACTCTAGCTATGATGCCGATAAAGAGATAGAGCGGAATCAGTCCAGCGTCTAAAACACACGCAAACAACATATAGCTAGCAGATGAGGCAGGACTGCGAGCCGTCAAGGAACCACACAGATGGTAGACTCCGTATACGGTATGAAGAATTGCAACGGCGGGCTAAAACATTGAGTCACAAACATAATCCACGCGATGGTAGAGGTCAAATACATACTGCAACACGGATCATCCACGACACTTCTCCCTTCGTATCTTTAATGCATATCACACAGAACAGCAAACCCAGCGCTCCAGCAAGAGCCAAAATCCTCAATATCAATTGAAAGATCCTTGTGTATTTTACCCTGTCAATGGTCTTCGGGTTCATCGTTTTCTTGTTATCATTTCCATTTGGAATCACAGCGTACTGCGTATAATATTAGCAAATTGTAATTCCATATATTTATAGTTATTTCATATCCCTAGAAGTTCCATACAGAATCCGGATGCCGATTGAAGTTCACAAGGGGTCCCTTTCTTTCCATTCGAGGCTCGCGCGGTGTACAGCTTGTTTGCGTCACAGCCTTTGGATCAAAGTTGTCTGATATGCCAGAGAAACGGTTATAGGTTGGTCCGTCATAGAGAAACGGCGGCTCCGTTCGTCCCATGTCCGCGATGGGAGAACAAACCAGTGGATCTGAAATGGGGGAATTAAGGAGAGAATTTCAGCAACGATTGAAAGGTCGAAAAAACGAATGTAAACCAGGTTATGAGAAATAATGAGGATATGGATGGAGCTCCCTGCCTGACAAGCGCTGCTGCTGTCGCAGTGTGGATGTCGCGCATATTGTGGCGTTGTGTATGTATTGGGTAAACATTAGCCGATTGTTGGTGGGGCAACATCCGTCGATTAACGCTAAGCAGCCGCGTCAGTGGCGTTTGCCGCGAATTGGGGGTGACCTCATTTGTAAGACGACACATTATGTTGCGCATCATCAGAGGGTGAATTGACGACCATGCCACTCATTTTGTTGGCAATGAGTTTGTCACGCACTCCCAGCATATGTGCTAGATGCCTCATCCAGGCCAATCGGCTACTTGCCGCCTCACAAATAAGCATACCAAGCTCGCCATGGCTTTCGCAGCGAAAGCGATATAGCACCCAGAGTCATCCGTTGCGGGTCGCAATTGTTGGCTCAGGCCCTGCTGGTTTCTACGCTGCGTATAGACTGATGTCTAAGGTTGAAGATGCTTGCGTGGATATGTACGAGCAACTCCCTGTTCCATTTGGGCTGGTCCGATTTGGTGTTGCCCCGGACCATCCGGAGGTGAAGGTATGAGCTCAAGCAAATAGTCATTGCTGAAATAGAGATAGGCTGTATAATTATAGAGTAAATAGACTAAGTTTTTCTCAATTGCAACAGAACTGTCAGGAGAAATTTACAGAAGTCGCAACGTCCCCACGATTCAAATTTATCGGAAACATCGACTTGGGCGTAGATATTCCACTGCGTACTCTCAAACCCCATTACGATGCTATACTGTTTGCGTATGGGGCATCAAAGGATAAAGATCTTGGAATTCCTGGTGAAAAATCTATACGTGGTGTATATTCGGCTAGAGCATTCGTTGGCTGGTACAACGGGCTTCCAGAATATAGAGACCTGGCGCCAGCGTTGACTTTGGGAGAGGACGCGGTTATAATTGGACAGGGAAACGTGGCTATGGATGTGGCGAGGGTGTTGTTAACAGACATAGATGTCTTGAGAAAGACGGATATGGTGGAATATGCGTTGGAGAACTTGGCAAGGAGTAAGATCAAAAGGGTGAGAGTGGTTGGACGAAGAGGTCCAATGCAGGTAAGGCTTTCTGTCTCTCACAGGCTATATTGATTTTCAACAACACGTACCATTGACCTTGCTACTTCCTAGGCCGCGTTTACAATCAAAGAAGTACGAGAAATCCTCCAACTCCCTTCAGTCTCCTTCGAGCCTATTCCCAAATATCTCTTCCCCCCAGAATCAACCATAAAATCACTCCCTAGGGTCCAGAAACGCATAACCCAGCTCCTTGCAAAAGGCTCGACCACGGATCCACAAGAGGCCTCTAAGTCTTGGTCTCTCGACTTCCTTCTCTCCCCACATTCCTTTCACAGTTCTCCTTCAAATCCAGACACCCTCTCATACATGAAATTTTCCCGAAACCAACTCGATCCAGCGGACCCTTTCTCCCCAACCGCCAAAATAACCCCTATTTTACAAGACGATGGGCATGTCGCTCATGTAGATATCCCCGCCAGCACCTGCTTCCGCAGCATTGGATACCAGTCCCTCCCACTCCCCGGATTCGAGGACCTCAATATCCAATTCAACTATTCCCTTGGCATTATTCCCAATGATGGTCAAGGGCGCGTCATTACCAGTTCTCCTCCATCTGAAAATGGAACCACGGAATTATCTACTGAGTCCGAACCGACTCAAGTACCTGGTATTTACTGCGCAGGATGGGTTAAGAGAGGCCCAACTGGTGTCATTGCGTCGACGATGACGGACGCGTTTGCTACCGCTGACGCGATTGCGGCAGATTGGGCGTCGCATATTGCTGGTAGCCACGAACATGCGTTTCTCAACTCATCTGAAGGCGGGAGTACGGGTGTTGGTTGGGAGGGTGTGCTTCCGGAAACAAAGCAGCTTGGCCTTCACCCGACGAGTTGGGAGGATTGGGAAAAGATTGACCGGGCGGAGGTGGAGAGGGGAAAGGCTACAGGTAAAGTGAGGGAGAAGTTTGGACGGGTGGAAGATATGTTGGAGGTCTTGTCGTGAGATATTGACGGATTGGAGCATGAATTCTTGTGGAGAGGGGCGGTATAGGTTTTGTAATATCTTGTGCAAAGCTAGAGGTTGTATAATAGATTTCCAAAATGTACAATGTAGATTTTGTTGTAACTCAGACTATTTAACGTGACATAGCTTGGATCTCAGTCGCAGGTTCTTCCAAGGCTTTTCCTCTCCAGATATCAATATCCGGCTCGAAAATTACTTTATATACATGATTCAAATATAATACTTAGATAATGATAAATATATACGGAGAAATATGTTCAAAAACTGTAAATATGCAAAAAGTATGTGCAAAAAATGTAAGGCAAAATTGGCAGACATCAGCTCTTCAAAATCCTGGTGTCACACTCTAGAAAGGAGTAAATATACTAGGATGGAACACCCTCATATTCCCATCCCTCAATGACCCTTGTCCGTCTCGAATTCCTGCGATTGGAATTACACTTGACAAATATGGTCAAGGCCGCGATGACCAACACAATGATAGCCGCTATTGTGGGTACAAGCACTGCCCGCAGTTGAACAGCAGCATCATCCACCTCGTATGGGCATTGCGTCTGGGGACCGCCAGAGACCCAGCAATTGGCCACGTCAAGAGAATTGAGATCTATCCAGACGCTGCGTTCATAGACATTAGCGGAGGATGCATTGATTACACTTTGGGGCATAGACATGAGATGGTGGTAGAGATAGGTGTTTTCTAGGCTTGTTCGTGGAGTGGAAAATGTAGAGTTCTTCGGACATTTATGTGACACCTTGTCATATGGGACACGATGGGGCGTTAGCGTCCAGCGGAACGGCTGGTTTCCGATGCGACACGCCCCATAGAGTTCGCTGGAGCATTTTGCGGGGACCCATCGTCCTTTGAAAGTTACATCAGCCCGGGCACATCTGAGATTAGTTGATGGCTCTGGTCGTAAGTCTGTTGACATCGGTTCACCCGGTACCCAGGCCCACTGTGAAGCTCGAGAAGCGTTTTGATAGGGTTTGAAATCCACATCAGCGGTCATATTGGAGAGGCTGGAATTTATTGTGGGTGATATGCCACATGCCACAAGCTTACTGCTTAATACATGCGTGGAGTCATAAGTATATTGTTGAACAGCGGTTGATTCAGCCCATGACGCATTTGGGTTGGAGGCGTCTGTGGCTTCTGGGTCGAATAAACAACCAAATTCGATTGCAGGTTCATTATTGGCATTAGAAGTTTTGATTTCTCTAAATGTTGAAAGCGAGCCTTCGGGGAAAATAAGATCATTGTCGCTATTGAAATCGTAGGACGCCATTTGAGGGTCAACTGTGCCCCAACCAACCAAAAATCGGTGCAAACGAGTCCTTTCCACATAACTCTCGCATGGCCAGCCGTCGGGAGTGCTATGGTGACCTTTGGAGTCTCTGTGGGTCGTAAAATATTCTGAAATGGGGTGAGAAAATGAAGGAACAGAATACCATGAACGGTTCAGGTTGCTTCTCTCTTCTTCAAGCTTCTTCGGGGTGTACATGAACTCTTGTAATGCTTCTTCAAACAGTGATCCAAGAAGATTTGCGCCTGAAGGGAGTTTTTCAGGTGATGGAGCATTGCTAGACTTGTCAGGTGAATCTGCTGCTGCAGCTGAATGTAGGTTGATCAAGATATGTAACATATGGGCATTGAGGGTATCATTCGTCAGCCAAAAATAACTCTTTAGTAAACTGAGAAATATAGAGAGATCAAGAGACTTGGAGCATGAGTACGGTCCAACACTATATAGTACTGGGGCGGAAGTAGAAGGCTTTTCCGGAGTAGTTGATTCCGTTACACGAGCAGCATGGTTGGCCATTGACGGCAATGAGTTGCTGGAAGGGGTCTTGGTTTCGCGTGCTTGCATTAATACACCTCTGTCCATCCTCGGAATCGAAAAATTTCCTTGTGGTACAGATCCGATCAGAGTGGTATTCGGGGACCCTTGCCTGATTGGTGCATTGGAATCAACTGTAGCTGGACAGAATATCCAGCGTTGTTGCGCTTCGGACCAGTATAAGTCGACATGAAATCGACGATTATCAACCGCCAAAAGGTTTGACATGCATCTCACCAAGGCCTGCCCTTCATACACTTTATTGCTGAAGCAGGCAGATGTCAGAGAAACACCCGGATGGGCGACGTGATTGATTGGTATTTGTGCCGAAACATCCCTTTGGGACTATGATGTATATGTTAGTAGGACGAAATTCTCTGTTGAATGTATATATGAATAAAATATTACCAGCTGCACAATCTTCCATAGAGATACAAGAGTAGCACTGGCGTCCGGCGTATAATTGGCTGATATGGACATGCCGTGAGGAATCAATTTCGTCTGTCTCAATCGATCTAGTGGAGCGGCATTACCGGCATGGTTAAGAATTGAGAATCGATTTCTGAATGGCCCCGGTGGTGCCTAGTTTAAGTTGGGAATGTATTTATGTTACCTCCTTGTGTATATCTGTATTGTAATTGCGCATCCGACATAACAGCGCTTAATTAAGTTACTAACTAATGTAACTAGTTGGTTTAAGCGCCAGACGCGAATCGTCGCTTGTATCACATGATATGGCGACTGATCTGGCCACTTCGACTTTTAATGTTCACAAATATTATTAACTTTTGACAAGTCCATCAAACATAATACAACTACCACAGCAACGCAACAGGTGTGGTGATTTTTTTGCCCTTTCTTAGTCTTCCGCCATTGTCAATTTTCTTCTCTGGTAACAAATGGCCGCTTCCGGCCAACCAACTCACCAGCAAATTGCTGCTATGCAACAACAGCTCGCAACTGAAGCGGCAAAGCGTGGAATGACACCAGAGGAATTCAGCAACATGCAACGACAACAGTTTGCTGCAGAGGCGGCGAAACATGGCCTGACTCCAGAGCAATATATAAATCAGCTCAAAGCCCAAGCTTTGCAACAGCATCAAAAGCAACAGCAGGCCAAACAGGCGCAGGCGCAAGGGGGACCACAGCAAACAGAGCAACATGTGCCCATGAACTCCAATGCACCACCAGATCCCAGCGCTGTTGCAGTGGCTCAATTTCTCAAATCCCAAGATTTAAAGCCCAGAACCTGTATTTTGGATGGCCAAAGAAAAGAGCTATTTAAAGGTTGCTGTTACATCCCATATTTCCATTGGCCTGGATCTTGGATTATGTCGAAAGCTAATCAAAATGGGGAAATCAGTCAAACGTGCTGTACGAGCTCTACAGTCCCCTGCATACTCCAAAGCTCAATCAAAGCCCAATTCTCTTCTTCCTCCAGTGACAGATCAGGCTTCCGCCGAAAATGCATTCAAACTCCTACCCCTATCTCTTCTCGCGCTTCGAGTTTCCAAAGTCGACCCTCATGCCGGACACAACCATGGGAAACCAAAAGGCCACGTAAAGGGGCTGTGGACAGTCCGGGTGGAGCAGCATCAAGAGATAGATCCAATGATGCATTACGTCTGGTTATATGAAGGTCCTCAGTGGAAACAAAAGGCGATGGCTGCGGGTGTCCTAGTCGCAATTATGGCAGTTGTCATGTTCCCGCTATGGCCTGTTATGCTTAGACGAGGGGTTTGGTACCTGAGTGTTGGCATCATGGGCTTGCTAGGTCTATTTTTTGCTATGTCGATTTTCCGACTGATCCTGTTCTGCATTACCTTCTTTGCAGTTCCACCAGGTCTTTGGTTGTACCCCAATCTGTTTGAGGATGTGGGATTTTTTGACAGTTTCAGACCAGTGTGGGGTTGGCAAGAGGTACGTTCCTATTTTTGCATTATTACCTATTTCTTCTGGGATGGACAGTTTCCTGACCAATTCAATCACATTCTCTATGGGAGATATTTCCTAACCCAACTTTATCCAGACCAAGAAAAAGAAATCGAAGAAATCCAAAAAGGGTGACAAGAATACCACCTCTTCTTCCCCTGCCAAACCAGCTAAAAATAAACAATCAGCTCCATCCAGGACGAATGTGTCGACCGGGGTAGCGTCAGGTTCAGCCGCAGCTGTTGGTGGGACCATAAAACGAGATCTTACCCCCAAGGTAGAAGAAGCGGATGACGAATGACTGTAATAAGCCTTCTTGTTTACTTAACCTTGGTTACTCATATTCCCTTATTCTGCTTTCCTATCATAACTCCGACAGCTATTGTTTAACCCTCTATTGTTTTAACAGGAACCCTTTTGCATTTAGCTAGCTTCTTCTCTATCTTATTTCATATGTCCAGGAAAATGGGTTTGAGTCCTATTATTTATCTTCGACCAGTAGCAATTACGATTCTTACAGGTCTGCTTTCTGAATGGCGTTTTTGAAGTATATAACAATAATATGGGATGCGTTTATTGGAATTTCTATTCTCCACCATTGTATTAGAATTATCGTGAGCGCTCTATTTCCAAGCCGGTGGTTTATTTTACTTCATTCAATATCGCTACGCCACGCGAAAAGGAAGGTATATATGATTCCCGCGCAAAAGCTGTGGTCCATTTCATCTTTTCAGATATTTATTTGTTTTCCATGGTGTACTATTTGGTGTGCTATTCATATCATCACAATCTTCATAGCCAAGAAGCCACAGGCCCTCAAATAATCCACCCTTAGCTATCGCTGTTGTAAGAGAGCAGATGTCCGAAACGGGTCCCATTTGGTGGGTTCCTCGAAAGAACAATGCGCCGCATCATGTCGGTCAAGAGAGTTGCTCTCAGCAAAGGGAGAGAGTGTGTGTGGTAACAGCTTGTCGTTGGGTTGAATGCGATGCATAATGACTTGCATAAACTCTGTTCCTGCATATTCAGGGGGGTAGATAGCAAGCCAAAATCAACGATCATACTCCAGACATGGATTTACGGACTACTCATTGAAAGTTATCGAACACATAAATCTGAGCCAATGCAAGGAGCTGAGAAGCAAAATTCGCTTCGTCTTCATATATTATCCAGATCATTTCTGAACAACTGGGGTATTTCTATTTTAAACTTTCATTTATCTCAGCTCACCTCTATCTCCTTCATTGGGATGAAGTGTGGAGTGGCACACAGAGGAATGTGTCGCTATCCATCATACCTAGTCTTTTCTCAAGAACCACGAAAGGACCACTTCGTTTCAAGGATTCCATTCTATATTTCAGATTGCACCTTCAAATTGCGAGTATATCAGCTGGGTTTTGCAAAGGCAACATAACCAAACTGCAGACCTGAGCTGCCATCAAGAATGCAGTACAATTCACGGACAATACATACCAAGATTTTCCTTTTTATTTTATCATGACACAAGGAGATACCACTATTGATAAACAAAGATTTTGTAACATGATATATGACAAGTGGTGCTGGTGGAAGCCTTTTAATGAAGTACATAAGTACAGAGGCACACAGGTATATCACTCTCCCTTGACATCAGTGATCAGATACAACGAGTAAGATCGTCTAGATGAAAAGAATTAAGAAAATAACAGTGAAAACATTGACATCAAAAAAGTCACATTGATATCTTAGACCAAAAAAGCCCTAAAAGAGAAGAACACATAGAAAATAGTATGTGGATATATATAAAAGTTGGTTGGGGTATGTTTGCATGCGTAACATTGAACTTCATAAAACGGCCGGAATATTTAAAGGAAACCAGAAGACAAAAGGAAAGGAAGTATTAGAGAGGAGCAGGGGAGAGATAATCATATGTGCATATACATTACAGATAAATATATAGCTTTTAATGTTGTGCATATTCAAAAAAAGAACAAAACGAAAAAAAAAAAATCCAAAATAGTGTTCAGTGTGCAATGTATTCAAGGAGTGGTCAGAAAGCCGAAAAACGAGGGGAAAGAAATGGAAGGAATTCCACGCTGTCAGTGGTGAGGAAATAAGCCCCATATAATAGGAAAAATCCAAAACTAAACAGGGGTTATGCGGCATGATTCATCGTGTGAGTGAAAGCTATTAGCAGTTTAAAACGCATTGACCATACTATATTCTTTCGGCGTCATTCCACTCAGATGAGAAGAATTCTCCGCATCCCGCAAATCAACCGGTAAAATTGGCGTTGTTTGGGCCTTCTTGCTCTCATCTGGGCCAGTTCTAGTTCTAGACCTAGATCTAGACCTGGATCTGTCTCTGTAACCGACAACTTCACGACGACCTGGTGCCAACAACGGGGATTGATCATTCTTCCATGCGTGACTGAACTGAGATGGGACTTTGAGTGGCACTTTTGGCAAGGGGCAGTCTGGTGGAGGAGCGACGGGTGGGCCTAGGGAGAGGTGGGACGTGCTTCTGTGCAACGAATTTCGGAAAGAGGAGGTCGGGATGTGGTTGTGGTTGTGGTTGTGGTTAGCTGGTGGGTTAGTATCCCATATAACTTCTGGGTGTGCTAGCTGCGCTCGACCCTGTCGATAGGAGGAATCGTTGAAGGAAGAGGAGAAGAATCTTATCTCCGGGGACGAGAATTCCTTCTGCGTACCAGTTTGAGGAGCATTGACAGATGATGATCGGCGACGGGCTTCGGAGCCGATTTGCATGCTGGTTGGCCGGCGTAATTGTTTGGTCTCGGTATTTGCGGCTGCAGACATGTGGTTGAAATTCTTGCTGAATGCTTGTGCGCCATTGTGTTGTGGTAAGGCGTCGCTCTTGTGTCCGTCTTCGCTACTTTCGTTGGTTACTGGTGAAAGTTTTGGGCGATAATCTGAGGCTAAGCTATAGGTGCTGCGGGACGACGACTCGAAGGATGAATACCGCCTTGATCTGATTTCTCGGGACTTTTGCGATGGAGCAGTACGCGAAGGGACGTTTGGATCAAATATAAACGGAACGGGATGTTGGGAAATGTCGGTTTCCTTACATGATTTATTTAATTCTGCATGCCCATTCGCTAACTGCGGAGCTGCTACAATGTCGTCCAAGCAAGAAAGGTGATTTCGGGAGTTAGGTCTAATTAGATGAGGAGAAGGGGGAGGGGAGACTTGATGTTGAAATTTTCGAGACGATAGATGGGTTGCAGAATGGGAGGATGCTGAGAATCTTTTGCTGAAAACCGGTACGCTGAAATTGGGAGGAGATGCGGTTGCGGTATTCAGTGGTCCAACAATCGGAGGGAAGCGAGACCCATTGTTGTCAGAACCACTACCGTCTGACTGGATTGCAGGATACGTATGAGCAGTCAGGAGTTTGCTGCCCGAGTCCGTAAGGGTGCTCCTAATACTACTTGGGGATTCGGCAAATCCCGGATTAGGCACAACACCGCTGGGTCTGGCAGGAGACCGTCCCGGGGAAGAAGCTCTCGAGCTTGGTATCGTCCTTGTCCCATTGGAAACGTAGGATAACCTCGACCCCTCTCGTAGCCGATCTAGATCGGTAATCGTGCCCGTAGTTGAAGATGAAGGCGCTTCAATCGACTGTCGACATGTAGATAGCCGGTTTGTTGACCTTCTGGAAGTTTCATCAGCTGCTTTGTTGTCAAGTAGCTTGTTTTCCTCCTTGGGTTCTTCTGGTATAATCGGTGCCGAAATAGTCGGAGAGGACTTAGTAAATTCCCTATTTGCCATGGGAATGGGGACCGATGGGATTTTGTCAGGCATCACAGATTGTCGATGAGTTTGGGGATGCTGAAAACTCCCATTTGGAGGTTCTAGGGGTGTTTCGGGCACATATTCCTTTCCCCCTAGAGCTTCGATCTCTCGTCTCACAGCTGCAAGCCAGGATGTCATCTCCTCCGGGCTATCGCAAACCAAAAGTAGAGACTTTGTCTGTCTTCGGGAATCGGTAAAACCGAAGCGAGAGAGGAAAGTCTTTTTGGTATCCAAAGTCACTGATCCGTCCTCGTCAAGTGTTTGTGAAATTTGTAACACCCAGTGTTTCCCAGGGATAGCGTCACTAGCAAATGCCACAGAATTTTTACCGAGCTCCATCATTTTATCAGGTAGACGATCGAAGTTCCCTTCGCCTGGATATTGCAAAAGATAGCCGCTTGTGACAAGAATGAAAATCTTCTGCGTCCATTCAAATTTGTTGTTGGATCCTGAAGATCGGCGTGAATGCTTCCTGCCCTTCTCGTCTTTCCGCTTCTTGGAACTAGTCGACGCGATTCTTTCGTCATCAGCATCTATATCTGAAAAGCCATCCTTTATAGGATTATTTCTCCGATGGCTAGTAATCCGTAAAATAGATTCCGCGGAGACCGTAGGAGCAGAAAGCGTGCCCTGTTTGATTGCCTGTGGATAAGCTTGGAACAGCGGAGGAGGGTCCCAAGATGTAGTTGTTTTAGAGATTTTTTGATTTTTTTCCTTTAAGAATTTGGAAGATTTTTGAGCTTTGTTAGGACCTGGTTTTCCTAGGGAAGATGACGATAACGGAGCCGACGATTTAGGTGTGTGCAAGATGGTTGATGGACTTGTGGAAGAGATAGTATCTGGTATTATGCTCGCATCCATAATCCTCTGAGATTCTGCGATAGCAGGGAGGGTTTGTTCATGGTTAGCACGACGATTTGTCTTGTTGCGTGAGAACAAGCTTTTCAAAGAGGTCTTTGAGCTTTCCGACTTGAGAAGAGATTTATCACCCGAAGTCTCTCGATCTGGTTCGTCATCCGGTCGAGGGGGCCGCTTTGGTCGGACATTAGAGCCGCCAATATGCGTATAAATTGGACGAATTGATAAACCCCTTCTCGAACCGAGCACAGAGTGTTCACGCGACGAATCCATCTCTATGGTTAGCCACAGTGAGGGTTGGGAATTCAAACAGGTCTAAGCTCGAGTTATATCCCAATAATGCCAAACATCTCGTGGGAATGATTGACAAATTAAAATAATGCGCAAAATATCGAAGGGTATTCTGCTCGTTCATGAACCACAGTCGTCGAAAGAATAAGACTCAGTTCGTGGTGTGTAGTGGTTGCAAGGATCGATTTTCGAGGCTGTAGTGATGATTCGCAGTCCTTGGGAAAATAAGTCAAAAGTGTGAAAATATCTGCAGCAATCCTGATAACAAAAATCCCATAGAGGCTGCGAAACTATTGCTATTAAAGAAATATTGTGTAGATATGGGGAAACTATTCGGCGGTGTTCAAAACCGGGGATCTTTTGCGTGGCTGTTAGAAACGGATTTTGTAAGAGTAGACAAAACTTTGGGCCGGAATAGCGATCCCGAACGAACTGGAATTTAGGGTGAAATCGAAGGGCTGATATATGCGAATAGGAAATACATCGAGTATGAATATCCCCCGGCGAAATTCGATGGACTCGCAACCTGCAAGGGACAATTTCTGGGATTCACTAACTTAAACTCCTATTTTAAAGCCAAAGGTTCTATGCGGGCGACGTAGGCTTTCTAGGAACCTCAATCTTGGTCTAGCAGCGGGCGTAGATATTCAAGGAGGGTGAGATGCACTCTACATCACTCCCGTACATGTAGACAGATGGAGGAGGGGAGAAAGTGGGAGGGGGGGGGAGAAACAATTGGGCGAATGGTGTTGGGGTGGATGTGCTGACAACCTTGGGAAGTTTCCGAAAGACAGTTAGCCGTTAGAACTTCATTTTCATGAAAACATGAATGGCCCGCCCTGCCACCCCATATAATTATAGGATAATAATATGATATGGGGCACCGGAGCAACGGTCACAGAAATACCGTACCGTATCTTATTTCTGTTATGCTCTCGTTTAAATATGTTTAAATTCAGCCACAGAGCGGAGTCCTTCTTTTGATAGCATTGATCCAAGCCGATTGAGGGGCAGAAACGAGTATGAGGAGCCGCGCAAGCTGCTGGAGAGGGGAGGACAAACGCAGTGTTCCTGCATAAACTTGCTTCCCGGTCAAGGAGAGTTTGGTTGGCCCTCACAATCTGGACGGAACATGCAGAGTTAAAAATATTTGGAGTAACCCCTGTGTCAATAAAGTTCGACTTGTTGACATCACAGCAACCATGAGCTACCTGTATTATTATCCTTCTTCAGCGGATAGTTGTGTAGGAGGTTGTATATGGCAGGGAAACAAAACACGAGGCTCAGAACGCACGAATGGCAAAGAAACAAACATATTAAAGCTTTACATACTTTTTTCCAAGCCGACAATCTCAAACGTCTCTTGCATCTGAGATGTCAGATCACAATAATAAGTTACCAAGTAATAAAAACGCAAAGCGAAAAATGATGACACTAGTGTAACCCACAACCTCCCATCCACACACACTTCCCGCCCACTTCCACTTCACCACGCGACGCGTTCTTCAACCGAGTTGTCAATATGTCAACAACAATAGGAAGTCAATTGTTATCAGGGAAGTCGAATCCTTATTAGTTATTAAAGCTTTTGAAAAAGGTCAAATTTCAAAGTGTTTGAGCTGCTGCTCACATGCATGATATCTCTTGCTCAATCATTTAGTTGATCAACTCTCTGATTGTAGAACACAAAGAGATTTATCAGTCTTTGTTCATTGGATTACTATTCAGGACTGGATAAGATCAGTTTTCTTGAGCTCTGAAACAATAGTTAAACTTCTTTTATTAGTTAAGATAACTTTATTGTCTTATTTACTGTGAATATATATTTAATCAATTGAATTATTATTATTCTGAGTTAAAAACAGGTCTTTTGAGCCTATAATTATAAACAAACTTTATATAAAAATTTAAAAATATTTAAAAATAATATCAACTTGTTAAATTATAATATAAAATATATATATTATTAATAAAATTAAAGAATTACAACTATTATTATTATTATTAAATAAATTAATTTTAATTATATAATTAATAAATAAAATTAAAGTAAATTAAAATTATTTATATTTTAATAGAATTTTTATAATTAAAATTATATTATTTTTTATTTATATATAATTCTTAATTTTAATTAATTAGTATAAATTTATATATAAAATTATATAAAAAATATAATTTTTTATATATTAAAATATTTTTTATTTAAATTATTAATTATAAATTATTATTTAAATAATAAATTTTAAATTATTTATTTTTATTTATATAAAAATTTTTAAATAATATTTGAAATATTTTTAATATTTTAAAAGTTGATTTTTCATATTTTAAAGCAGATTTTCTTTGATTTTAATATTTAAATATATATTTTAATATTTTAAAACTTTTTACAATTTTTAAACTTTTGAATCAATTCTTATCTCATAATATATAACAATTAAAGCTATAAAATAAGACAGCTAAGCATATCTCAAGCGCTGTATATGAAGCTCACTCAGTTCTGAACAAGCTCTGAATAAGCTAGTTAAGAAGGGTCAGATAATCATGCATAGAATGACCATTCTTGTAAAGAAAAACAAGGAATTAAAAAGCCGTCAATAGAAAAACAAGAGAAAGTGTCAAAGGAGTTGTTCAAGAAGAGATGAATCATGTATGGAGATTCAATGAAGAGAAAAGGAGGAAGAATTGAGCAATCTGATCTACGACCACGAAAGCAGCACCTTGTGTAGTGTATGTTGGAACCCTTGGGCACCCTGCTCTGCTCGTTCATGCTCTCAGCGTAGAGAATAGTTTACAATGCAATTAGTGTTTACCTGTAACTTGTAGTTATTGTGTAATTTGAATGTAAAGTTACTTGATGGTGGAGAAGTGGACGGGAAGGCCACTGATTGAAACTCGGGGCTAGAACAGTGAGTGAAGCTCATAACATGCTCCGATGATGCTGGTTTGCTTGAAGGAGCGTTTCGGTGTGGCGGTACTAGCCCCCGGAAACTCCCCAAAATCTCGACCCAGGTCCTAGAGCAGCGGTATGAAATCCCGGTAAATCCAGGATACTGGTGCCTAAAGCATTAGCGGGACTTGGGTGAGTGCTTGGCGAAATCAGCCCTGAGTTGCGATCAAAATTTTCGACTCGAAGTATTGCACTAATAATAAATCCAAATTGGAATAATGCGAGGTTCTCCCAGCACCCTTCCCGGTATGGATAGGCGTGGGTCACTAGGGACACTCAGGCTTGACTACATCTGGAACTCTCGGTAAACATGTCTTATTCTTTTAATGAAACGTCTTTTTTATAAATAGTGGATTGTAGCCTAAGATTGAGTCAAGTGATAGAAGGGGATTTTCAGTGCTATATTTGACTGCTTTGGCAATAAACACTTTGATTCTGATCAGTGATAGGGCCTAACAAGGCTGGCGATCGGCATCTTGAATCATTTCCTGCCAAGCTCCAATTATCCTTTGCCAAGTTGTGACAGATCGTGCTAGTTAACTAGTGAACGAACTAGTTAGTTAGGGAATTATGATCAACTCCTCACATTTTCTAATTTTGGGGCCTTCGCAAAATTGTGGAATGGAGATGTTCGTGGATAATACTCCGGAGACACAGCTGCAGATTATATATTGTGGGTTACACCAGATGAAGGTTACATGCAGATGTATATATTATTGAGATTCAATAATATCATGAGATACAACTACCAGAGCTATCATGACCTTAATAACCAATTGTCCCCAATTCAACTTCAAGGACATTGTTTCTGTTTGACCTACTCTCTAGCGCCGGAGACAAAACAATGTCTTCCCTCTTGACATACTCTCTATTACATGAATGTCTGCACACTAAAACATCTCATGTGAGATCATGCAAGAATAAAAGAATAAAATTGTATGTTCATTATTATGATGAATATGCCCCTGCCTTGAAATATCATCAAATTAAGTGGGCCTCACAGACTTACCTACCATGCAGGATTTTTGAATGTATGGGCAACCATTTTACAAAGTACTTTGAGAGTTTTTTTTTTTTTTTTTTCTCCTTTTTATTCGCTTGCACGGCTAACTTCTCACACGAATTCGGTTATAATAGTAGTAGGATTTGATCCTAGGTAGGATCAAATCAGACTTCAGATTCTAGGAAGAATTAAGCCAATTATTCGTTTTTCTAGATTATAAGAAAATTAGTGGTCATAATTCTGCTATATCATTGAACTCGAACCGTGATAAATATTTAATCCTTCAATTTCAACGATTTCGAGAAGGGTTGTTTGAGGGGGTTACTTCATACAGGGTGCAAAATACGGATGCTACTGTGACGCCTTCTGGGTTACAAGTCAATCTAAAAATACCAGTTAAAAGATTTGGAACTGAGGTTGAAGAGGGGGCTCTTAGCCAATGGATAAAATGATTATTTCTTTTCTCCTTCCCTTGCTTGTTTCAATCCCCTACTCCTTGTTGACCCCTGCTAATTGAGTTGTTTAGGAGCTTAGTGGACTACAGTCCTAGACTAGATAGTTAAGGATCGCGTAGTTAGCTCAGGTGAACATAGGAGATTTGAGGATTCCTTGAGGATTCTTTTATCAATTCCTCATAGGAGCAGGAGAAATGTCCTTTGAAGCTGCTACGCTTTAGTGGAGGGCAATTTTCCAATATAGAAAAAGTTCCCGAGGTCAGCGGGACTCCATTGGCTATTCCCCGCCAGGTTTGTTGCAAGCAAGCCCACTACTGATGACCTCACGGCGATAGAATATGGTGATTTACAAGTTGTATGTCTAACTGCGATGGGGTGTTTTGTCCTGAAAAAACAGATTGGGAACTGAGACGACTATTATGCTGATGAAGTCGCGGAATGGACGGGGCAGGATAACTAATGCGACTCGCAGATTACATTAGTGTGTGTCAATGCGTAACCCGGTTCAGGGGACGTTTCAAATCAAAACAAAAAGCCCGGCCTCTATTTGCAGCTGCCATGCTGCATATTTCGCCTCTAATCATAGCTTCCGAACACCATGTTGGGTGGCATATAGCACAAGCGCAACTTCCAGATGATCGACAATCCTAATGATGAAAAACGATTCCAGATGAGGTATTCTGAAGATCTAAACCCTATTAAAGGTATGTCGTTGCAAATGCACCCAGATACGTGAAATGAAAAAAAATATGTAGAGGGAATGAATAAATGTGTGCTGGCGGTGAAGCAGGACAGTCAAGAAAAACTGGGAAACTTGTGGTTTTGATCAATATCAGGATTCCGGATTCCGGGCATCACTCAGTCCGGAAATGCTAAATTGAAGCCAGAAGCCGTCCCCCCCAAATGTCTTAAAGCTCAAGCAAACTCTCCTCCCAAATCTCCTCCGCGCACGACGAGGTCAGGTCGCATTATCACAATCGATACCCGCACTCCACACCAACTTAAGGCGTTGTATGGGCTGCTCCACACTTGAAATATGCCAAATCATACCCCTTCAAAGCTTTACGTCCGTAAATAATGTCATAAAATGAACGGATGCAAGTATTGCTGTCCCATTTCCGTGACTCCCGTGCCGAGGTATAGGAATATGTAGAAGTTCAGCTTGAACAGTTTGTCATCGGGGGTGTTGAATGTGGCAACTTCATCGGGAGGAAAGCCGTGGGTTTTGAGGTTCCTGCCCTTGTGTTTGTTGCTGTGTTTGATGGCGGTGAGGAAGATGTATGGTTTTTCATCACTAACGGTCCAGCCGTTGTAACAGGTGAGTTTCGTCTCGGTATTCTCTAGGGTATTGAGCCACATGTTAACTTGGGTAATGTGCAGAAGTTCTACTGTACGGCACTCGTCTTATGGAATGGCCAGAGTGTATCTGTTTTTCCCGGCATACCTCTTGCAGCAAGTAGGAGTCGACTTAGCCGATAGGGCCAACTGCGGCAAAAGATCAAAGCCGAAAAACTACATCCATATGCGATGCATGGTTAAATCCAAGTTTTCCAATTGAATAACTATACCAACGGAAGTATTACCGTACATTCATTTTTCCTGTCCAAGAAACTAAAAAGTTCAGGGAATTTTCTAAAAATTGTGCTAAAGGAGTGACTGGAAGCAACGAAAAAAATTCCGAGGGAAAAACAACAAATCTCAAAAGGGAGGCCAGAAATTTTCTTTGGAGTTGTTCCATTGAGGGAAATCCTCCGAAGAAGCGGGGATAGAGAGCTTTTATATACTCAACGACCCCTCTGGGCAGAGAAGGATTTGCATCCTACCCCTTGATCTTAGAGAGGTCGCATCACTTCACTTCTGCCATCGGGGTTGTGGCAAAAGGTTGCAGACCCTATTCAGCTCTGCGCCATCCTAATGGACGTGAAACGGCCTTTTTTCGCCCATCGTAAACTATTCCCCATATAGTTTCATACTTTGACAAAATTTGAGGAAATATACCAAAATTTTTGGGTCGGAATTGAATTGAGTATGGGTTATCCATGCAGGAAAGTGTCAAGGTTCTAAGAACTTCAGAAAATCAACAAGAACATCAAATCTTCTTGAGGAAACTTGCTGAGGTTTCATCTAGGAAACCAACATGAGCTTGGCTCAAAAGACACTAAGGGGAATGGCAGGTGAAATTTCAAACCGTGTACACTTCCTGACGGAAGTTTGCATATTATTAACCCTGCACTAGTTAATCCTTCCAAGGTTTAACTAACTCCAGCGGTGAGCCCTAACTCGTTAGGAAAAGCGTTCCTTCAAGCTCTTACTCACTTTCTTATTCTCCAGTGTTTGTCTCTCTTTGTCTCTTTTCTTTCATTTTTAGTGGTTATAGGGAAATTTCCAATCCTATTATTTTTGACATCCGCTTCGCAGACAGGAACAATGACATTCCGCTGCTTGAAGATGGAAATCATGGGCAATTTACAGAAGGTAAGCAACCCAAGCGCTTTCTCCACATCTGATGAGACATGCCCAAAATATGAAGTTATTCAGTTGCGCATCTAGAATTGGGAGACGCCCTCCCGAATTCAGGAGGTGAGATGCTCACTGGGGGTGTATTTGCCTGTACTTGCAGAGAGAGGATTCACTTCAGTCATTCCACACCGGCAGGAAGATGAAATATCAACACTTGTGCTCACACACAGAGGAAAACCATTTGATTAATCTTGAGAAAGAAATAAAGGCGTAAACATTATCCGTATCTCTCATGCTGTTCTCAATCCTTTTGCTAGTCTTCGCAAAACACCCCCTCCAGCCCTCAAGGACCCGGGTCTAGCCATATCTCGTTTGTTAAGCTGCTTTTCAGCTTTTGTGTGTAATTTCTGAGTTTCTTACGGTGCAACAAGAAAGGAAAGGGGACTAAAAGGAAATGAAGACATCTTTATTGTGATATTTTTGACATCGTTATAAGTGAATTTAGCAGTGAGCAAGTGAGAAGATCAATCGTTCTGATAATAAGAATAGAATGTTCGTGTAAGTAATTTTTTTTAGTATTTAATTCTGTCTTTCAGCGAAGCTTGAAATGGCAGGGAAGAGCCCGCAATAACTACCAGAGAAAACACCACAAACCCCAGTTAATTGTTTTTTTATTAGGTTGGGATATCTCTCATGGCGCTGCCAACCAGAGCCTTTCTCCGACAACACCAACACCAACCAAGACTGGAACGGAGAGACCATCTCCTCCCTCATACCTATAGGAAACACATACGCTTTTCCTCTTCATCTCCGACCCACCCCGCCAAGCCGACGATCCAGTGGTCATCGTCCTCGCCGGCGCCAGGGAAACTACAAGGTTCTACCCCACACTTGAACGGCTCGTCTCCCCATTTGCCCGTATCCTCCGGTATCAGGGCTCGGTCGCCGTGAGAATGGCCGCAACCGCTCAACGACAGTAATCGGCAACGGGCGAACTAAGCGTCGCACTGGAAGTGGCTGGCTTATCAGCCCCTTCATTCTTGATGCGCACTCCTACTGCGCCATCGTTGCATGTGAGTTCTTGCATATCCGCCCAAATGACGTTGCTGGAATGGTCCTGGCAGAAGGCTCTACAGAGCGCCAGTGTGTCAGTTTTTCAAGATCCCGGACCCGAATATTGTTCGGCTCTTTTTGGGGACCTCAAGGTTGCCCTGGTCACGGGCTTGAGAGCGGACTCTAAATTATCTCGCGGCCAGTGGCGGGCTAGAGAGGCAGAGATAGCTCTGGGAATGCCAGTTTTACGGACTGAGGCTGACCCATTCGTTTACGTGTGTAAAACGCTGGGTGAGAAGAAGCAGTTTGAACAACAGGCAGTGACAATGGGCAAACCGTCCTAGTAGTGTTATTCGGTGTAATACTGCAAAGGGTTATGGATGGCCATATGCAAAAGGAGTAGAGTTTTGCAATGGGACAGAAGAGCAAAGGAGAGTTTTTCGACCGGTTCTGGATACTTGACATGAGATTGACAGGGAACTGAAGGAAGAGTAACTTCGGTTTATCTTCCAAGTGCCATTTTGTGCATCTTACGGATTGCGGGACATCTACTCATCCGACTGGATGTTATTGCTGAGGAGATTCAGTGGGCTATTGACAGTGTATCTCTTTGAAGAGAGATCGCTCTTTTGTTTACTCCAGATTAAAAAGGAGTAATCAGGATTTCGATTAGAGTTCATTGTTCCTGGGGTTATTATTTGCTTATCATAACCTTTTCCTGAATTTCCATGGTAGGGCGATGTACGGTTACTTCATCTGATTCTTATCGCTGTCGTTTTTTACATATGCAAGGAAACCCAGCGCTGCTGCAATATGATCTAATACCTACAGCATATGTAAACTCCCTTTTGGCTGTTGAACCCCCTTTTCCATTGATGATTTGATAGTGAGCCGGGCATCCTTACGTCATCAGGTTGATCCAATGACGTCACTTGAAATCCAGTGGAATCACGTGTTTCTCACGGTTCGAAAAGTTAGCTTGCACGTGATATCTCTCTCCACTCGACGGGTTGGTTTGTTGTCACCTCTTCAATCGCTTTCCATCGAATTCAACCTGAACTTCGACATTTGCTTCGCTGAATATTGTGCTATTTCTTCAGAGTCTGAATCTAACTGACTCCATCGTCACCTCATTTAGCGAATTTACGCACCATCTTCAAATTGACCGTTTGCTAAGTCGTGCCATCCCCGCCCGTTCTGCGGACACCCTCGTCATGCCTCCCGATATAAACTCCCTCCCCCCTCCACGCTCAGCATTTCGCTCTCCTATACAGGTCCTCACCAATGTGAATTCGTCAGGCCTATCCCCTGGCCAATCGACCTCTCCCCGTTCCCCCTCTGTGTCTCTCGCTGCTGCCGCTACCATGAACGCAACGGACCGTTCAAGACGATCTTCAACGAGTATGAACCGTTCTCCGCAGGCAAACAGGGTGCACGAGCGCCGCCGGTCCATAGTACCAGTGAATCTCAATTTGAATGATCCGACTTTACCCGGCCCCGGTGAACTATCCAGTAGTGATCACCGTTCATCTATTGGAAGTATCTACAGAACCCACAGTCCAACCAGCATCGCGGGAAACCCAATAATTGCCACTGGGGATCCACACCACCAAAGAGCACCATCTCTTGGCGAAATACATCAGGAACTGGAGCAAGAACAGGAAGCGCAGGTGGTATGTTTGCAATATTACATAAATATAATCTTCTTTCTATTTCAAAGGAGACTTGCAAAGATATGCAAACTAATGAATCGTTCATTTTTTCCAGAACCGACTTCTGCAAATGATTCGTCTACAACAACAGCAGCTTCAGAGACAACAACAACAACACCAGCTGTCCGCCGCATCAGGAACTGCCATCGCTGACGATTCCACACCACCATCCGAATCCTACCCTTTAATGCCCATTTCACTACCGCCATCCCGATTCTCCACTCAATTCCCATCCAATCTCTCTAGACGCCGTAGTTCCGGCCATTCTCCTGCCCTCACTCCTCACAATACAGACCAGGAAACCGGTATGTTTGCGGACTGGTCGACAGTGGGTGGAGATAGCAACGGACGGCGCGGCAGCCGTGATGAAGCTTCATATTACCAGGCAGAGACGGCAATGTTAACGCGGGAAAATCAAATGCTGCGTGTAAGGATTCGGGAATTAGGTATGATTTACCATATCTGCAAACATCCAGTTCTACCACTTCCAATTAGTAATGATGAAAATCCATACTAACTTTTCTCCACGGCTGCTACAGAACGTCAAGTTGCTGAGCTGAGTTCGTCGGCTGCACATGCGCCTTCCACGGGCTCGCCTCTGTCCATGTCAGAACCTGTACCCCCCACCCCAGCTGTAGCGGAAACAGCACCGCCGCCCCAAGCGCAGGAAGGCACAGGAGATGTAGAGAAGTCTTGAAAACTAGCAGCTTCTGTCATGGCCGCGGGTCTTGTTTAACATAACACCCAAATTACCTCCTGCTCCGTTCGCCACCATTTCCTCCAGCCAATCCACCAAGCCACCAAGCCATCAAGCCACAATGCTTTTTCTCGAGAATCCGAACCAGACAAAGGCTTTTAAAATACATCATCTCGCACATTTCACATTTACGTATTTCAGAAAGATAATGCCTTGTATCGGGAATAGTCATTTGTTCACAGCCTACGAAACTTCTTTGAGATTTCCAACTTAAGAGGAACGACACATACATTTTAGAGGCGGAAAGGTGAAGCACATGGTCATGAATGATATTCACTCATATTCTCTCTGTTCTTGCACAGTGAGCCTGTATTTCATATTCTATATTTGCATTCGGCGCTCAAGGCATCCCTATATGTTTCTTTTCTTTTCTTTTCTTTTTTTTTTATATCTCTTTCCCCCCATTCTCTTCTCCCCTCTCCATCTCTTCATGGTTTTTTTTTCTCATGTGGTTTAGGGCATTTGGCTAGCACTGCACGTTTTCACTTTTGTTTTTTTAAGTTTTTGTTTCCCCCTTTCATACTGATGTTTTCCCATTGGGCATTCTGCTTGATAGAAATGAGAGAAATAACAGACGAAAAAATCAAGTGCTATTATGATCAAAGTTACTGTTCATGCATGATATTTTGAGATAAGTAGATTTAGTTACATCTTTATTATATCTCTTCAGGTTATTATAATTGAATATTTTGAAATACAATGCAAACGGGGGAGGTACATTATTTTGGACTAAGCTTAGTTAGGAAATAATTTTGCCTAATTAGGTAACCTTATAGTTTATGGAAAGGCCGATGTCAAACGTAGAGAGCCCAAAGTTGTTACAGGGAAGAAAAGTTATTATAGAGATGATGATATCCAAGCATCAAAATGAAAAACAACCCGTACATCGTACGTGTCTCTGAACAGGATATTGGGAAACATAAGAACATAACTATATATTGATACAGAGCTTCTTCTGGAGCAAAACAGCGCACAAAAACTCGAATAGCAGCAACGTAATCTATCTATCTATAAATAAGTTATGGTAAAACGGCATAGCAAAACCCAGGGGAAGGGGGGGGGGAAACGAAAAATCCAGACATTGGAACGAGAGATTACGTGAACATGATCGTGAAGATACGCAAAATCCAAATTGAACCCCTGACTTTTCCCTCCCCGTCCCCATCAGCGCTCACAACTGCCGAAGCGAGGCACTCACAACAACCCAATGACCACCAAAACCTTACCTACAACTTCGCCTTCTCCGTCTCAGTCAAGAGGTCAGGCATAAGTAGATCGCGCACCTCACACGCCGCCTCATTGAGATAGAAACTCATGCGCTCAGCGCCAATCTTCTTGCACACGATGTTGAATTGGAGACTACACAGTCAATTAGTATTTTCTCCTCTCTCCTTTCTCCTTTTCCACATCTCTTTTCCACCCGTCAAAATAGGAATGAATACACACCTATTCTCATTAATCATATACGCAATTCCAAACCCATCATCCACAACCTGACTCCATCCATATCCATTAAAGTACTCCGAGCTCAGCTGACTAGTGCTAATATACCAAGTCCCGCTATACGCATACGCCGGATCCTGGAAGATTTGCGGAACCTTCTCGCCATCCTTAAGGAGCTTCTTTAGACCGAAGAGGTGTCTATCAACACCCTTCCCAACGCTAGCATCAGCGGTATACTTAACATGTGCCGCGAGCGCGGCGCGGAAGTTCTTCACCACTTCCTCACGGGGAACATTGGTGTCAGCATGCGACCTGCAGAAGGCAACGCTCTCGTCTGAGACAGAACGGGTGGTCTCTGTGCGGCCTAGTTGGAACTTGCGGGTCGAGGCTGACTCGTAGGTTGGTCTGTTCTTGCCATACATCTTGAAGTAGGCGAGTTGGATGAGCATCTGTACGTAGGCATCTGGGCTGCATTTGAATTTCTTAATTAGACCCTTTCCATAGCCCTGGAAGGCCTGGACGCGGAGCTCGTGCTGGCCGATGACGGTGTTAAACGCGTGTGTAGCTGTGGCAATGTCGTCGACAACTTGGTCGTTAAGTTCAAAGCGGACAGGTTGTGGCTCCGGGAGGGTGGAGCGGATTGATGGGTTGGAGTAGTCGAGGCGGTTGTTAAAGATCATGTTGTTTATGTAGTCATTTAGGCGGTGTGTTGGGGTGCCGTCCATCATGCTGTGCTCGCCCATGAAGCCGGCGGTGCCGTTCTCGTTGACGATGAACTGAAGAGGTTTATCATACCAGCGATTGCAGCCGTCACCATGCCAGTAGGAGTGTGCGCGCTCCTCCAGGGTGACAGGGGAGGCGTCGTCTAGGCAGACGGTGAATGATGCGCTCTGTATGGTCTCCAGTGCAGCCTCATTGACTGCGCTGGCTTTGATGAGGTTCTTTCTGGCAATAGCCCAGAAGTCTCGGTTTGCAGAGGTAAGCACGCCAACTGGCTGTACTTTCTCTGCCGTTCTGTAAATTTTCTCAAACTGCTGCTGGAGCTCAGAGGTATTGAGCTGCTGTCCATTGACGTAGGTCGGAACCTTGAAGATCTGGTTCTTGCGGATCACGATAATATGCTCGTTGCCCTGGGGAGGATATGTGACGGGGTAGTCGACCTTATCACCGGGCATACGGCAGGCATTGAACATGTATTTATAGGAACTCATGGCCATGGGTTCCTTGCGCAGGTATTCTGGCTCGAGAGATCCATCGTCGACCTGCTTCTTGAATTCCAGCACGGAGGTGGTGATGGCAGCAGCACGCTTTGCGGGATTTCTCCGGTGTCTGTCGTCCCGGTAAGAGTAGAAGTAGCTAACATATGGCACAACGGGGTCACGGTAGGCAAGATATGCGGTTTCGTTCCACCAGTCGTACAGCCAATTAGGATGGTTTGGATCCGCTGCTCTGGCCAGTAGCCGCTTCTGGAGAGGCTCTCCCTCACCACCTGGCCTGACGAATTCCTGGACGGCTTTAGAGGTGTGCTTGAACTCTGCGTCGGTAAGGAGTGGGTGTACTGATTTGAGGTATCGCTTGCCCGTCTCTTCGAGGGCTGGAACGGGGAGTTTTGGCAAGGAATCTTCAAACCGGAGCATCTTCCCTTTCGACAGATCCTCCTTGTATCCTAATATCCATTTAAGTCACAAGGTCAATCGGGGGCTGGAAGACTTCGTATTTTTTTTTTTTTTTTTTTTTTTTCACATGTCCGAAAACAAGGAGATAGAACAACGGAAGCATGTGTATGTACCTTGCGGAACGGAGGAGTTGGCCCGTCGAGTGGCCATTGTGAGAATCTAGATGGCAGCCAATATCATCAATACGGCAAAGCCAGAAGCTTAGAAAACAATAAACGACATAAACCGCTAGATGCAGACAAGTGAGAGTGGACAACGAACCGTAGGACGGGCGGGATGTACGGCAGAGGCAGCTCGTCCGAGGACAGTAAGACGACCTCGAGCGGCAGCAGGGAACATCCCTTTTGAGAGTGGTATCCGGCCGGGGGGGGTTGGGGGAAAGAGGGGAGGATACGAGAAGATGAGATGTAAGTTAGTATAAACAGGGCGGGAAGAGGCACCGGTCTAGTAAATAAAGCAAAAAAGGGGTGTTGAGTTGAGTTGAGGTGGAGAAATAAAAAACAGCGGGGAGAAATTCTTAGGCGGTTGATGCGGACAACGGAAGGAGACAGGCACGGAAGCTTGTGCAGATGTTCCTCGGCTGGATGGAGGTACCTGCCCCGCCATACAATGGGGTGTGGATTGGCAGGTACCTAGCCTGGATCAAGCGTCTCTGATTGTTTGTGCCTCTATTTTCTTATTCCCCTGTCGTTTCTCTTCTCCTTCATGCCAGATATATATTATCAGCATATTAAAACCGCTCCTCGCGCATATTATGAACGCTCAGAGAGTGTTAAGAGTGTAAATCCCCACAACTTCATAATATAGTTAGTTACCAGTTCCAAGAGATATGAGGAAATCCCTCTTCCTAACATCATTTTCCTCTGTTTTTAAATTCCTCTTCCTCTTAACATGCAGGCCTATATATGGGCTACCTAGGTATACATTTACTATATTTATGCAGGATCTCATTGCATGTCCGCGATTAACTGTAGGTTTGTTTTCGCCGAACAATCCAGATCTATGAGTGTCCAGGAAATCACCGAGAGCCGAGGCTGTTTGAACCAGGTCACATGACATATACAAGGTTGCAAGGGCTTCTGCTACTGCTGAGAGTTCCTCGAGCGCTTTCCAAGATTAATTCAATGCCTATACTTGCTCTGAATATTTACATGAAATTTCATATGCATTAAATCAAATCTAATAATATTTCTTTATCTTTTTCCAAAGTGTTTAAAAAGTAAATTGTTCTCTTGTTTATTAGAGTTAGATGCAGCGTCAAGTTCTGCAAAGAAAGCGAAGATGGAATCTTGATCTACTGACTATTCTTCTTTAGTTGCTCTCTTTTCAAAACTGGACTACTTTATTAAAAAGCTCAATAATTTCATGAATTTTAATAAGTCTGTCATTCTATTATACCTGGAGAGCACCTCTATAATCCTCTGGGCTGGGTATTAGGTTTCCATGGCGATCCTGATAAATGTGACCTTTTTAACTCACTGAGAATAACAAGACCGGCATCAGCAGACGATTCACCAGGATCGACATCAGCCCCACCACTCACAACCCCAGAGTGACTTTTTTTTACGACAGAGTTATCCGTTTAAAGGATGGTGACCGCACCTTGATCTGCACATCTCAAGAATCCATGGAATTTCCCGTCCGGTCATTGTTGACTTGGGGGAGTCAGTTTCCAGGCATGGCCTCCGAGGCGATCAGTCACTGAAGATGCAAGCTGCAAGCTGCAAGTGGAAGGCCAGAGCATTTAGTGAGGATATCCTGCGTGCCATGCCAAAATATATTCCCTCTATTAAGAGCCCGGCGGAGACTGCTAATGTCCGTTCTGGAAAGGATGGAGCTGTGTATGTAAATGAATTGGCAAGTTGTAAGCAGAGGGATGTCAGCACCAGTCATGTTGGTTAGGGACAGGACAACTGGTAATATCTTTGGCTCCAAGGAGCCGTTCTCTAGAGCCAGTGGCGGCCATGCTACCGCGAGAGCACGAGTGGAAGCATCGTTGCAGGCAGAATACACCCATATTGTGAAACTTGACCATGTGAGTGGATCAGGTGTTCTATTAAGTCAATACACTATTGGATGCCTAACTGATCTCATATCCTTCCAGCCACACATAGTGAAGGCTTTCGACCTGGTACTGGATGAGGATATCACGTTATCACCAGGGTTGATCATTGAATACATACCTCAGAACCTCTCCGAAACGGATATCAAGGAAGCCGACGTGCTGAGGGTGTTGACCCATCTCTGCACTGTTCTAGGGCATATGCATACGATTGGCATCACTCATCGGGATGTGAAACCAGACAACGTTCTTGTCCAGAAGCGCTAGTAATCAAACTTGCTGACTTTGGCACGTCGAAATACAATGCTGCAGGAAATATGAACACATTCACTGGAACAGAGATCTATATGGCCCCTGAGTTATTAAAGAACACGCGGCGCTACACTAACAAAGTTGGCATGTGGGCCGTTGGACTTATTGGAGTCCAACTACTTACCGCTTGGGAGCCCAATAGCTTCGGGACATGGCACAGTGTCATCCTCCATCATGTGGAAGAAGCACCAGAGGAGTTCTGTCCTTTGTTGAAGGGCCTACTTCACAAAGCACCTAGGAAAAGATGGAGCGCTGACAAGTGCCTGAGGTGGCTGTGGAGGCACATCCAAGCTGAATACGTGCATTGTTGAGCGCACTGGTGCAGAGGAAGAAGGCATGATGAACAGTAAGAAGCGACCAGCGTCAACACTTGATGAAGGCTTCCGAAAACCGGATGGCTATGACAGACCCATACAGAGCCAGAATCCTTCTGTCTCAACAACTCGCGCACGGGGAGTGCTTATCTCGAAGGATTATTCTGAGGGAAGCACCATTCGAGACATGTTGACTCCTAGCGAGGCGGCTTCCATTCCAAACACATCTCTTCCTGATGACGAGGAGTATTTTGATGACCAGCACAAGACTGATGAGTCTATGAATGGCAGTGACGCTAAGGGGGATGATTGGAGGGAAGGAAGTCCTACCAGTGAGGATGAGTGATGGCGTTTGTGACAGTGTTTCCCCTATGTGGATGGAGCCCGAATGCCTATTTTCTCTGCTCTTCGTGGATAGCCCACTTACTTTGATCATAGGCGCTTCCTGATAATGCCACGCAAGTTCTTCTCAAATATCTTCCACTATGACTTTTTAGCTTGCTTTGCTGTTTTGCTTTAAGCTTGAAAGATGCTCTGTCCCTCCGAAATGCTATCGAATCTTTGATCATTTTGATCTGGTCATTTTCATGCAAGCAGACCATGCACTGCTCATGGTCGCATCGTCCCACATTTCCCCTCTATCCCTACGCTCTCATCACATTCACATCAGTACATCCTCCCACGTAGGCCGTGAGTTCGAGATATATTGGCAACTTGAGTAGTTCTGACTAACGGAAAAGGAGATTGGCTCCAAACTGATTCTATGGAGGAAGCTGTAGAGAACAAGGTGCGGATCTCCACCGCCAAATCCCTTTCAACCTGACTGACAAACCTAGCCCGTTCACCATTTCCTTGCCTCAATGAACTCCGACTTCAGGTGTATTATCATGTCAACATATTGCCAATTTTGTAACTGAGAAGTCCGCGATCGACCGTTCGCGCCAGTGGGAGAGGCTATCAAAGACGAGAGAGGTCATTGCCGTGACTTGCTTTCACCTTCTCGGCTACGATAGTTTGTGTTGGGAATGTGAATTACGATGAAGGCGGCCGAGGGAAAGCGCTTGGGTAAACAAAGGCTGTTAGCGCCAGTGGTAAGAGGTGTGTATGTAAAAGCCCTACACTTGGACCCAATGTCCGTTATCAATGTCTACTCTAGCATCATGTGCAATGGTTGGCTAGCAAACCGCTTCCCAAAAGTCAAGGGGCAAAAAGATTGATCTATATCAACTGAATTACAGTCGGACAAATTACAATTGGACGTGATATGGTCAGGGCCTTTTGAAGCTTGCCCACTGGACACACTTTAGGATATATAGATAATACAGGCATAGGTACAGAAAGGGAACAGGGTGCATCTCAAATAGACAGGGCAAGCATTTCAGTTGGTTCAAAATCCTTGTTAACCACTGTCCGTAGCTACCCCTTCCTTAACTTAGTTAATATTACTGCAAATGAAGCAACAAAGTTATCTCAGGTTGATAAGAAGATTGATTGATTGTTTCATATATAATACTCATTCAGAAAGGTCATTCATAGTATGGGGGAACTGACTCTTCAGTAGATATCTATTTCAGTTTCTTAAGTAGATAATTATCTCATGTTGTATAACCATTCAATCAATTTTGTAGGGTGATGCAGAAAATATTGTACAAGCTCACAGCATTTTTAATGCTGGAGATTTTATCTCTCTCAAATGCTTAAATAGCCAAGAGAATTTTTCATTCCTGAGTATACGCCTCGGAAAAACAATTGACTAGGTGGTTTGATCGACTAGGTGGTTGGAATACGTTACCACCGACGGAGCTGTTGACTCTGATGATGCTGAAGATCCAGAGGTCATTTCTATGTATGTTGCATCCTGCGTCGGAAAAGGATCCCTGGCGCGCAGTTGTAGCCCAAGTTGTCGATTCAGTGCAGTAAATTAGCAATCCCATTCTCAGCCAGTATCATGATCATGGTAAGGACATCGGAGCTAAAAGTAAGAAACGACATTTAAATGACAAGTCAAATTGTAAATGGGGGCAACATTCACCAAAATATATAAAAATAGACAGGGGGGGATTAACACACTCTGCTTGAGCTGATCACAAATAACAGGTGACAAACGGTAAGGAAGAAAAAATAAAGGAAACCAATCACTATTGAGCGTAATACAACATACTTAATGAAAATAAATAAAATCACTCATCAAATTCAGAACTCACAAAAACTCACGACACAGACTCAACAGCCTTGTTAACGCCCCTCTCTTCCCCTCCATTAACACCCATACCCATACTCAAACTCAAGCCCCCCATTTTCGCCCTATGCACCTCCACCCCACCGACCCCTTTCCCTTTTAACCCATTGCGACCAGGAGTACAAATGCGCCCAGACCGCATCATACTCCTCAACCTCTTCCGGCGCGCCTCCCCGCCTCTCTCCTCTCCCTTCGAACCCCCTTCATCAACCCATTCGATCCGCTCGACCTTAAAACTCATCCCGTCATGATTATCCCCCCACGCCCGCGATTTGAGGCCGTACATCACGGTGGAGTCGTAGCGTTCGAGGGTTGGGAGTATGAGAAGGGTGATGTGTAGGTCTTTGTTGGACGGGGGAAGGGGAGGGATTTTGGGGGCTAGTTTAGTTGTCGTTGATGAGATTGAGGTTGTTTGGGGTTTATCAGGGTTTTGGGATGCAGCGGAAGCGATGGTGGTGGGGTTATTGGCTGTCGTCGCCGGTTCGTCTGCGGAAGAGAATTTTGGCAACATGCTGTTATTACCATTTTTCCCATTTGGCGCATGTTGATGCTGTTCCTTAATCTCCAAGTCTAACATGGAAACATCCACATCCTCTCCCCATTCCCCACGAATAAACCCAGAGTGAATCGCTGCCGCCACAGGATCCGAGTCATCCGTATACACACCCGTGCCCCAGAGTGCCCGTCGTGCACAGATCTCTTCCCTGTGACTGGCATCAATCCGGAACCGTGGCACACGTATCGTGTATGTGCAATTTTCCTTGCCTTCGAACCGCGGGATGGGTACTGGTGTGCTTACGTAGCCGAATTTGGAACTTTCGGGGGAAGCTCGGGAGGTAGGTACACCGATCTTGGGAGAGTAGAGTGTGGAACCTAGATGATACCTGGGGCGATGAGCAACGCTGCGCAGGAGAGGTTGTAAATTTACAATTGTGCAGTACTCGCGAAACGGAAGTGCCGGGGTAGAGGTCGTAGGAGGGCCAGTCGATGCAGCACCACTGCCAGCTCGTGGAACATGATGATGATGGTGATGATGATGGTGGTGGTGGTGAGGACCAAAATTTTGGGAGGAAGCGGCATTGCCGTCGGGGGCTATAGGTGATCGGAAACCGGGTACTAAGGCTGATGGCGCAGCGTTTTGGGTAGTTACAGATCTGGAAGCTTCTTCTTCCGGCTTATATCTATGATGATCACTATATGACGTTAGTTAGAAGAAGAAAAAAGGGGAGGAAAGATTATACGATTGTCATAACGGGAACTTACTGATGACCATGGTGATGGTGATGGTGGACGTGTCGAGCCCTTCGCCCCCGGGTTGTTGTACCACGGGGGCCAGCCCCGCTTTCAGCGTCAGCTTTCATATCATCATCTTTAGGTTTTCGGCCACGCCGCGCCGCGCCAGCAAGAGAACTAGTCCGAATTGACTTTGTGGCAGCAGTTTCATTCATTTCCGCACCAGCTGAGCGTGCCGCGATAGCGTCCCGTTTAAATGGGCTCGACGTCATCGGTGTTGGAGGCCCACTGCCAGCATGATTAGCTGTGGAGACGCCAACACCACTTCCAATTCCCGAGAAAACACGACCAAGCTCGCTCTTAATGCCAGCCTCATCTCCTGGGGCGATCATTGGTGCCTGCATACTCTGAACGGCTCGTGGAAGCGGCGATGCCCTTCCTTCTCGCTTGTTTTCCGTCAGGCTGAGAAGGTTCCGGTATTGGAGGGGTTCATCGCTGCCTTTACGTTTCTGGTCATCGCCTATGGTGCCAAAGGGTCTTAGCGAGGATGACCCGGGGGTTGGGGAAAAAACCCGAGAAGGTTGTTGGAACTTGCCTAGGCCTGGAGTGGAGGATGAATCATTGTGCTGTGAAAGCTCGGGCCTTTGCTGTTGTATATGCGATCCGGAAATAGATCGAGGTCCAGGTAACTGAGATCCAAGTGATTTCGTATAGTTTTGCATACCGCTGAACCCAAAACCGGAGGATGGATCAGCGGCAGGGTGGCGAGCAGTTTCTGGAGACAAGCGCTGGGTGCTACCTGAATCCCAAGAGGATCGCTGGGGAGCTTCCTGTTCTCGTTCTCCGAATGGAGGCCCAAATCGTGCTTGTTGCTGTTTCATATCATGAGATACTCGACTGGAAAGCTCTTGTTCACGACTCACCGGCTCCGTGGGAGCATGACGTTCTTGCTGTTGAAGGCTGTATCTTTGCTGCGCGTGGGATGTTGGTTCACTTGGGTGATATCCGTGTGCTGCACGTTGTGCTCCTGGTTCTTTAGGGGGGCCTTCTCCAAAATTGGGTCCCACTGGTCTTGACCCCGGACTGAATAACGATCTTCTCATGGAAGGCTCCTCTTGATGCGGCTGACTGCTTGGCCTTTGAATTGGTCCGCTTACGCTAACACGTCTGCCTTCATTATATGATGGCCCCGCAAACGGCCCAGGTGGAGTTTGCTGGGAATTTTGTGGCTTTTCTCCGTATATCGAGGACAGGCCCTGGGACCTCGACAAACTCCCAAAACGCGAGGTATCCTCTGGAGCACGTGGGGGTGGGTTTTGGGGAAGACTTCCAGAAGTTGACCGGAATGGTCGAGGTGGCTGGACCTTTGAAAACATGGCCCTATCGGGAGTGTGAGACCGTCTCAAAGGAGGAAAATCAGAAGGTGGCTGTGGCTGTGGTTGTCTTGGCGGGGCAGATGGGGGAGACATCGCGCCGGTTGGTGGTCCGTGCGCACCACCTGGGACTGGGGATGCGGCAGGGCGACTGTAGAGTGATGATGGGCCAGTATCACGAGGGGGGCGATCTGAATCTGATCCTAGCATCGAGGATATTGACATGCTACTTCCGGGACGATGTGCGGAGGGTTGGGGAGGTTCACGGGGAGGAAACGAAGTTGGTGCGGGAGGAGGAGGTGGGATAGGCGCACCACGAGTATGATAATGTTGCGGAGGGGACGGAGGAAGCATCTGGCGATTATTATATGAAGAAGCGGGTGGGGGAGGTTGTTGGGTCCTCGAGTGGTCACCTTGTCCTGCTGTTGTGGTCATTGTTAGCAAGCTCTGACGGGGTAAACCAAACTCGTCAAAACAGCCTTTGTTGCCAATACACACTCCACAATAAAAGACATGGATGCGCTAGAATTCTGATTCAACAACATCCGTGCCAGTATAATATGTCACTACTTTGTGCGATCACTGGAGGTGGCCATTCACCGTGTCAGGGCATTGCGAAGAGAGAAGTGCCACTCACCAGGATAGACGGGAGAACTGCCATTGCTACCCAGCGAACGCCGCCTGGCATGTTCGTATGGTTGTGGGGGATGCGACATGTCCCGCGACATGGCGTGTGGGGGGGTGGGCGGGGGAGGCGGGTGTGGATGTTGTGGATGTTGCGTATGTTGATGATGGTGAGGTTGTTGTTGCGCCGGAGGATGATGAAGTGCTGTGGGAGAGAAAGCGTATAAGTCAGCAAATTGCAGTTGGGAAAGCGGCTATGTAGGAAAGTCACGGGACTAGGCGGCTGGAAATGGGCCACAATGCGGCTAGAGTGGAAAGGGGAAGGCACCGCAACTTTAATGCAGTTAGCGTTCCCGCCCAAGGCATCGAAGCAGCCGATCCAAGGGTTAGGTAAGGCCAGGCACGGACAGCCAGGGCATAAATAGGTAGGTATACACATTTTGGGCCTTGACCAAGAGACATTTTTCTCTGTCCCGGGGCGAATAGGCGGCTGGGGTAGGGATGCTGCGACAGGGAAATTGTGTCCAAGCAGTGTTGTACAGATTATGGGGGCCTGTGTTTTCCCATCACGCGTGGGTTGTGCCCACCGCACTGGCAAAATCGTCTCTAAGTAGACGCGTCCAGGGAGAATTCTAGATCTACTTGCTGCTGCTCACCAGTGCAATGGCGCAAGGAAATGCTGAAGACAAATGGTCCAGAAGATTGCAGAGTGGGGGTTCCACGGGCATGTGCTATCACCGGTATTGCCTTGGGCCTTTGATATCATCATCTCTTACCTTCACGATATATGGTGGTATTTTGCTCCGTCACTCTTCTCTCGCCATCTGTTGTGCTCGAACTGTGATTCACATGTCTGGAATGGAAAGCTGGCCGGGGCTCAGGATGAAGGTGTGCGAATGGTCCTTGCGATTGTGAGGGTTTTGGATGGGGGACGAGCTCATGATGGAAGGAATGAGGGGTGTGGTAGTCAAGGGATGGAGGATGGGGTCTTGAAGGAGCTCGCGGTGAGAGATCATTTTCTCGTCGACCTAACGGGTCGTAGGCTACATGGGATCTCTCATTTGTTGGCAAAGAGCCAGGTCCGTAAAGGCGAGGTGGTAACGGGTCGTGACTGGGTTCTGGAGGAGCCCCAAATGTTGAGGGATGGGTGAAATGCTGGCGATGTGGGTGTTTAGGGTCCATTGTTAGAGTGTCGCCCTGAGCGTGTGTTTACTGATCAGGTTGAAAAATCCTAGGCCTCCAAAGCGAACCCAGGGCACCATAAGAACAACACTAACTCTTAACGTCGAATGTGATCGTGTGCTGTCGGGTGAGAAAGGGATGGAAAGGAGATCAAGCGAGATAGCGAGCTTTGTCATCAAACTGACGCAAACTGTGCAAGGTGAACAGCTATGGTGAAAAGATGGCTTGACAAGAGACGACAAGGGATGGAGGGAAAAAAAATAAATGAATGGATGATGATGGCTAGCGGCAGATTACTGTTTCCTGACGCTACACCTCCATTCCACAGCTCCAAAAGCGAAAAAACGGCGGGAGCCCTAGCATGCGACAGGGCATCCTCAATTTTCGCGGGCGGTGGGACCAAACAGTAGGTTACCGGCTAACGTGTCTAGGCCCATCCCATCCGTGCAGCCCCTGCTATCTATTAGCCAGCCAACAAATATACTAGGGTTTGAGACTACTTAGGTATGGAGCGAGAAACTGGACTTGGTTTCAAGGGAACGAGTCGTAGGCCAGCGTTTCCGCATTAATGACTGTGGAGGAAAAAGCAATGAGCGACAAGTGTGCCACCCCAAGCCAAGTGGAGGGAAGATAGCGTGATTTGTGATATCTCTAATGCTGGGCCACGGTTGAGGATCTTCTGAGAACCCCCATACTTGGTAAAATATCTGCTCAAACGGGCTCGATAATTAATTTTCATTCAATGGAGAAAGAATAACGAGGAAATATTTCTACGTGGCCATCTTTTTGCTACATCTGAATTCCAATGCGAACGTCGGGAGTACACACACACACACGAATGAATGGATCCGTCGAACCTACCATTAGTATTCTAGATCTAATGCTCATCAACAAACTCGCTGCAGAGAGCCGACCTGGTTTATTTTATTTATTTATTTTTATTTTTATTTTTTTTTTTTAAAAAAAAAGCTCAGTAGCAAAGATGAAGTCGATAGAGTTTCCACCAGGGAGGCTAAGGACGAAGCTTGTGGGTCTCTCGTACCGTGGATACAGCGCTCCTTTTAAGTGACACATCCACGTCCATGGCGCAGAACACACGATACATACCAAAGTAACGCGACCGGACATCTGAGTTAGTTTGCATAATATTAATGTTAAACACCAGTTCGAAAGAATTGAACTTTGGGGGTAACTATTCAATCCCGCATACATCTTATCTTTACAGTCCTTTTGCCTCGATCGATTTTCATCTTGTGAGAATGCTATGCCCATTATTTTAAGATATCATACACTGCCGGTTTTGACCTATTTTACATACGTCCTTCATCCATTCATGATGCCTAAATGCTCCGCAGATATTAGACTCGCAAATCAAGCATATCAGCCCAGTTAAATCACCATCATACAACCTTAATCAAAATAAGGTAACCCAAAGCTTGAAATTGTTTAGCCCAAGCACTTCCTCGCCTCTCCTCACTTTGCCATTGGATCGAACGTGGAATCTGACGAATTTGCTCCAGGTGGAATAAACATGGAGGCGTTGGGATTTCAACAGCTTGGATCCCCAGATTGGATCCCCAGAGAAGACTAAGAGTATCACGAAAATTATATGCAGAGACCCACTTGACTGGGGCAAGGAGGATGCAGGTAATATACCTCTCAATCAACAACCCGGACCCATGAGAGGGATAATAATGTCCCTCAAATTACCCCTTTCTCCTCCTCTGCAACATATTCTCGTTTTAAGGCGCATAGAATCTCACCCATCCTCGGCAACCTCAGTTAGTAAATGAACTCTTAGATGGGCTGAAATATGAGGCTGGAGAGAGCCTCCTCGTCATTGTGCAAGGTTCCCACCAAAGCAACAATCTCGAAATCTCGTTCTCCTCTATTTCTTTCTCGATTACATATCACTCCTATATTACGCAAACAATGACAGCTCCTCCTCAGTCCCTTTGTGCTTCTTTTGCCTCCTCCGCTAATTTATTTTGTAGTTACAGCATGGGTCTGATTCTGACGTGCAACCCAAACGCGAAACAGATAGACAACATCAGCCCTGCATCATCCACTGGCTTTTATTTCTCGTTTCAGGAGGCAAACTTTTAGACTTGATACCAGGGAAATATATGTCTAGTTCCTGAAAATTTCCATAATCCTTCTCCTGCCAATGTTGTGAACTTGTACGTTCCATTCAAAAGTTGCACTCGATCTCTTAATACAGGCCCTCTCCAATGAAGGGGCTGGTGTTTGTCATCGAGAAAACGATAAGCCAGACACGGCTAAACATTCAATCCTAAGAAAACATCCACACTGAAAACCGACAGGTGCAAAGAGGGGAACAGAAAGACAAGGAAAATGCAACCCTGTTTGTATCGGAATGTGGTCACGGTTGGCGAGTGCGCATTGTTCAAGTTGCACTGTTCATCTGACGACATTGACACTGCATCACCATGATCCCCAAGTTGGTCTGTATGTACAGTACATGCATACATGCATACACGTAGATGTATTGTTTCTTGTATCCTCTTTGCCTGGTAGGGCACAATCTCTTATTTACATTTTCCCTACGTGTCTCTCCCGCTTCGCCGGGTCATACCCCGCCAGATTCTGGATGGCATTTTCTTCTACGCAGCAAGGTCCAATGGATGGATACCTAGTGTGACCATGACAGTCATTCCCTGGGATGTTTGCTCTGCTTCTGGAAGAAGCAGGGGAGTGTTGACGTACACGCACATATATGCTGAAGTGCAGAACACACACTGGTTCTATCAATTTTCTTCAACCTGTCACTTTTTTTAATTTCATCTTTCATACACATTCCAACCACCGACGTATCATCAATCGTTCATACCTCTACGTAAACTGATATCACACTCTTGTATCACAAAGCCATCTACCTAAGCGTGGCGTAACTATATTCTCGCATGATATTTGGAGTTCTTCGCTCTGCATGCACCTTCTTCCATAGAAATTCTCCCTACAATCCCTTCTGTTTTATCCTTTCTTGATGATTTTTTGACCCTGTGTAACTACAACGCCCGCGTATGCATATGCACTGAACACGTATGTACAATATACCTATCTATATCCAAGTAGGGAGACACGAAGAAGGGCACTTCTTAGTCCGTATGTGCTTTTGAATTCTTAAATCTACTCTGCAAAGGTGGTGATATATTTTTTCTTGTACATACCCATAAAATATTTAAGACAAGAGAGAAAAAAGCCTGAATTCATTCGTTGTTGACGCAGTCCTATGTTCGTTTATCAAGGTGGCGGGTGATGGGAAACTGTAGGTGGGTAGTGCCAGATGTCTTTGTGTATGCGTGTACATTGCATACGTGTAGCTGATGGACGTACGCTTGGCCGAGTAGCAAGGTGTATTAAGCTTTGAGACATGGCGATTGGTGTCTGTAGTTGGGATTGGGGTTTAGCGGTGTTGGCATATACTTGGGATCGCATTTCGGGTTGGAGTGGAGCTTCATTGTATGTAAGTAGATGCTGTGCTGTCCAGATAAACGGGGAATTTTCTTTGAATTTTGTCATAGTATAAGATCAAGTTCTTGCTTCAGGGCATGAGGTGTGTCAGACTTAATAGGTATGCACAGCACATACGCTGTACCTGTAAGGTTCCTAAGTAAATGCGAGGGTGCGGTTTGCTGCGTCATAGCTTTGTTCAGAAGCGGGGCGAGGAAGCTGTGGGATAGAGTCTCCCACTGCGACTGGAGGACGGAGTTACAGCCGCGAACCATGTGGAACCAGTCCAGAATCTCCTTCTGGGCGGCTAAGCCCTGCAGCCCTGGAGGTTTATCTGCTAACGATTGTTTATGGTAAAATACATTCCTGGCTCTGGATGTCAGGATTGTTCAGGATAAAATAAAACTGACTTGCTTTCCAAGCATCCCTACATCAATAGGAACATCAACGAAAAGCCATATGAGATTCTCGTTTCGTGCATCAAACAGGTCGTCACCTGGCAGGAAATTCCGCCAGAGGGCCAGAAGTTGTTCCATCCGCTCGGTTCACGAAAGAAATTTTTCAAATCGAGAGGGAAGTATCTTGGAATCACGGCGTTTTGCAATGCCTTGGAGCCGATTTTAAAGGTCAACTTTGAGAACAATAAAAAAAAAAAAACAGTGAACGGCGAAGGCAGGGACAAGCAGAGAATAGGGTGACGTGACCGTCACATCGCGCAAAAACGTGTATTTGTTATATAGTGGCTTATGCCCCATACATACCTAGATAGGTAGCCTGACAGATTGTCACGTTAAGCAATAATATTCAGGTATCTCATGCCATCTTCTTGTCATATGATCCCAGGGATATAGGCTCAATGGCTGCGGGGATATCACACCTATAAACTTGAGGTCCATTGACTGTTTCAAGTCTAATGTGTGTACCTAAGTACGCAATAACATATCCATTCGTCCAGGAGGACTTTGGGGCTGAAATATTCAGAGTGAGTGCTGTTCCGTAGAAATAATTTTGCCGTGCTTTTTGGCGGCTTCCAAGGTTATTGGACGGCTGACAGGACGGATTAGCAATTGCACATTGCATGGCCAATACTTATGTCTCAATACAAAAGACTGGTCCAGAGGCAGTCGAACGATGTTGAAAGGGTAGTATCGTTTCGTTAAGAATTCGAAGTTGTGTCCAAGATTTTAAGTAACTGTTTATTCGTTTGGAGGTTCATCACGTGGGCCTGAGAGAGGTTGAGCGCCTGAGGCCTCCCGCGGTAACAGCTTCAACCTCCGACAAGGCATCTTCTGGTTCACTTGCGATGAAACTGGCCATCCAACATCCTTATATACCAACTAGCTAGAAGATATGGGACGAAACCCCCGGGTTCCTGTGTAGAGTTCAAATAACTCCCCTTCTCAAATACTTTCGCAGTTAAATTAACCTAACGCCCTGACCGTAAGCCCGAAGCTCTCCGAATCTTCCGCTCCAATCACCGTACAGGAAGATATTTGTGACCCATATTCCACCTAACTAGATGAAAACCCAGGATCCCAACCTTATCTCACCCCATGAACCCATCTAATGCCTGACTCGGACTTGAACCGCTTTCATCCCTCCACCCCAATGCTCCCTCTACCAGGTTCCCCCTCCTTCTCCTGGGCCACCTTCCGCGGACGGTTTCAAGCTCTCTTCAACGGTGCGGATCCACGAATATGCGCCGCCTTCTGGCTTTTCGGTGAGCTATTATACCAAGAGCTCTGTCGGGTTAAAACTCCCCCCGAAACCCCCCCCCAAAAAACAAACAGCCCTTAACAAATCCCTACACAACAGGTCTAATAAACAATGTCCTCTACGTAATAATCCTCTCCGCAGCCCTCGACCTAGTCGGCCCCTCAATCCCCAAATCCGTCGTGCTCCTTGCCGACGTCGTCCCCTCCTTCATCATAAAGCTATGTGCTCCCTACTTCATCCACGCAATCCCTTACCCAATCCGCATCCTGATATTTGTCACCCTATCAGCATCCGGCATGCTCCTTATTGCCCTCTCGCCATCCTACATACCAACCTCCACCCCCGCCAAACACGTCTCAGCCTCCTACTTCACCTCCGTCTTCAGTCCCGCAAACCCCATCTCAACCAAAATGCTCGGCGTAATACTCGCCAGCCTGTCCAGCGGTGGCGGCGAGCTAAGCTTCCTGGGCCTAACGCACTATTACGGGCCTTTCGGTCTTGCGGCGTGGGGGAGCGGGACGGGTGCAGCGGGCCTTATTGGGGCGGGAGCGTACGCGCTGGCGACGACGACGTTTGGGTTTAGTGTGAAGGTTACGTTGTTGTTTTCGGCGGGGTTGCCGTTGGTGATGCTTGTGAGCTTTTTTATGGTGTTGCCGTTGGCGCCGTTGAAATCTGCGGTTAAGAAGAGTGGGGGATATAGGGCTGTTGATGAGGACGAGGGGGAGGGCGATGTGGATAGTGTTTTGGGGAGGGGGCACAGGAGCAGGGGGATGGATGATGGGCATGTGGGTGGTGTGAGTGTGAGTGAGAGGGAAGGGCTTATGGGGAGGGATTTAGAAGTTGTAAGGGAGGATGAGGGTAAAATTGTTAATGGGGGAGGGGGGGATATATCTTGGATGCAGTTCAAGGCAAATTTGAAGAGGGCGAAGGGGCTATTCTTTCCATTGTAAGTCTATTAATTCTATCACGGAGTTCATCAACTTAACTCCTTTTTAACTAACCTACACAGCATGCTCCCCCTCCTCCTCGTCTACATAGCCGAATACACCATAAACCAAGGCGTTTCCCCAACCCTTCTCTTCCCACTCTCCTCAACACCCTTCAGCCACTTCCGGGCCTTCTACCCAGCCTACAACGCCATATATCAAACGGGCGTCTTCATCTCCCGCTCCTCAACCCCCTTCTTCCGCATCCACGACCTCTACCTCCCCTCCTTCCTGCAAGTGATCAACCTAGTCATCCTCGTAGCGCATGCGCTCTTCAACTTCCTGCCCAATGTGTATGTGGTATTTTTGATCGTGTTTTGGGAAGGGTTGTTGGGTGGCCTTGTGTACGTGAATACGTTTGCGGAGATCACGGAGAAGGTTCCGAAGGAGGAGAGGGAGTTTTCGCTGGGGGCGACGACGGTGAGTGATTCGGGGGGGGTTTGTGTGGCGGGGTTTTTGGGGATGGTTGTTGAGGTTTGGCTGTGTGATTGGCAGGTGAGGAGGGGTAGGGGTTATTGCAGGCAGTTATAGGGTGGGAGGGAGAGTTAGTCCATTTCATGTCGCGTGTGCCCTTTCTCACTCTCACACGTCGTACCCCATTTATCTTATATATCTCTGATTCCCATCTTGGCGCGTAGGATGTTATATTCTTTTGCTTGTTCTTGGTGTTTTTGTTTTATGTTACATTCAGCTGGCGGTCATCTGTGAGCGTATGTATGCATATATGTCTTCCTCTGTTATCCAGGGCATCCAAATGGCGATTTTAATTCGAAGGGTTTATTGTATGTACGTTTACGTTCCCATACCATAGCTGTACATGTACGGAATGTCCTTAGCCTAATTATCGATCCCTCATATATCAATACCATCACCTGAGCATGTTCCTGACCCTATCCAATCCCGTCCTGTGCCTTTGGCACCAACACAGGAACAGTGCAGTCCAATGCCACTTCATCCAACCCTCCTTTCCCAATTAAACGGGATATACAAGAAGAGAAAAACAGCCACAAGCTCCCCCCTATTGTTTTCGCTACTGGCGGATATACGCGACAACTCCAAAGGGGCAGCTGGCTTCTGACGATCAGTGGAAGAACACCGCGATACGGCGCGATACGGGCCCGTATTGAAACTACCACTCTAGAAACCACGTGACCCATCCTTCAATACCATACGGCATATTATGCGCGTACTGTAATTTATCACATGCTCATGGATCACATGCTTTCTCCTTGCCCGCAGGGCGAATGAAGGTGTTTTCTGTCTCGAAAGGGAAAAGGAACAGATAACTACACTTTGGATGATGCGTTGATAGATCCTGATAGCTAAACCCCCGCCTCCTTCATTGTCTCCTCTTTTACCTGCCCATACATTTTGATTGCCCTTGAGCTGTAACTTAACTACATTACATACGTACATTCCCACCGACATACATCGATCCTCCGGGGGTTCTGCCTGCCAGCTTCGGCCTCCCTGCGTCCTGCTATGCTTCCCTAAGGTGCTGCTGCTTGCGCTGCTCGATCTCTGCCAGCTGGTTATTTCTGTCCTTCGTCTCCCGCTCTCCACATCTCCCCGATCCTATACACGGTTCAACAGCAGCAGAGCACGTTCTGTGTTAGCAAGTCACATAGCTGTGATCATAAGAAAGCCCAGCTCCACGGGCAGGGCAGTATAGACGGGATAAGGGCATCTTCAGCCTTAGGAGGAGGACGAGGAGGAGGAGGAGAGGACTCTGGCATCGCGAGATCATACTGGGAATTGAGTTCGGTTGGCTGGAAGAATTTTTTTTTTTTTTTTTTTTTTTTAGTAACTTTGCTTATTGAAAAAGAGGGCCGGCTTGCTGTATATAGTTAGAGTTCTTGATTTCTTTGTTTGATTTCCTGCTTGACGGTGTTATAACAGCAAATAACTGAGGGGATACGCACAAACCTATATCTACGGATACCACCCACGCTGCATGAATCGCGGAGCCGCACGAGGGGATTCAAAGGCCGGTAAAAATGATAGGTATGATAGCTATTGTCGGTGAATTTTGCATTAGCATTTGTTTGTCCTGTCTCACGGAAAGGCCATTGGCTGACATTATACAATTAATATAGATCACGTCCTGGGAAGACCGTCTACACAGTTCCGCAAGATACAAGTTTTTGCAGTGGTGTCGTTTTGGTTACTGTATCTCCTCCGGTGCGTGCTTCCATATAACGAACTGATATATATACTATCATTCCATCGTCTTCCCGGACCCAAAATACAAATAAATTAACGGGGTGTTTTCACAGAGGTAATAACCATGGACCACCTGGTATCCGCCTCCTATCCTCCCGCCTATACAGGCGCCTCACCCCTTGGCAGGCTACCGTCATGACCTTCCTAGGCCTCTACCTATCCCGTAACTTCGCCAAGTTAGTGGGCCTCGAATCCCCAGAGCCCCTAGCAAACCTGTACTCCCGCTCCTACTTCCGAGCTACATGGGTTACTACAGCACTGGACGCGGGCTTCTGGACAGCCATGAATATCAAGCGCAAGTGGCTGCGTGACATCGCATCTGTCGTCTTCTCGATATACTATCTGATCGCGGCGGAGCATGCGGATGAGAAAGTAAGAAAGGTACGGGCTGTGTTGACCGTGGAGCATCTGCGCGTATCCTGGAATAAAGGTACGACGCCATATCTGTCGTTTTTGTCAAAGTTGGTGAGGCCGCGGGTATGCGACTATTCTCCGATTCAGATACGGATTCCCAGGCCCAGGGAGTCAGCGTATACGGAGCCGTGTGTTGCCTGGTTGTATTACAATGGTCCCCTCAGCACTTTGAAGGATCAGACAAATGTAGTCCTCGATATACCCGGTGGAGGGTTTGTGGCCATGTCTCCGCGGACAAGCGATGATAAGCTCCTGGTCTGGGCGGGTAAGACGGGTGTGCCGATTCTCAGTCTGGATTACAAAAAGGCACCCGAACATCCGTATCCGTATGCGCTGAATGAGTGCTATGATGTCTACCATACTATCGTCAGCAGTCACGGGCGTTGTCTGGGGCTAAGTGGTAAAGTGCGGCCCAACATTGTTATTACGGGTGACAGTGCTGGTGGGAATTTAGCCGCAGGTGTCACGTTGATGATACTGCAGTCTGGGAGTGCGGACCTGACGCGAAAGTTGAAGGGGAAGGGAGAAGGAGACTACTCCCTTCCCCCTCCAGCTGGGCTGGTGCTGATTTACCCTGCACTGGACATGAACATCGGCAGCTGGATGACGGATGAGGAAATGTCCTTGATTCGCGAGCGGGGGATGCGCAAGACGAACCGCAATGTCCTTCGGAGGAAGAGCGAGGAATACATGAGATTAACACCCGCCGCGTCCTACCTCTCAACCGCCGACGCCAACGCCAACGCCAGTGACGATTCCTCAGGTCGCCACCCAGTCGTCCACGACTATTTCGCCCAACAGCACGCCGGCATCATACATGAGGAACGCCCTCCGTCCTTGAACACCGAAAACATCGACACGCCCGTCCCTGGAAACACTGCCTCCCACCTCCTAACCACCATGACAACCTCCGCCCAGCAAAACCCCAAGCAAATAAAAACACGCCTCGCAGTCTCCTCTATAATCTCGTACTTCAACGATCGCATCCTGACACCGGAAATGATGCGCGCCATGATAATCCTCTATATAGGCCCATACAACCGCCCGGACTTTAGCACAGACTACCTCCTCTCCCCCCTGCTGGCTCCCGAATCCCTGCTCTCCAGATTCCCCAAAACATATCTTTTAACAGGGGAGCGGGATCCGTTGGTTGATGATACGGTTATTTTTGCGGGGAGGATCAGGAGGGCGAAAATGCATGCATGGCGGGAACGGGCGGACTTGGGGCTTGAAAGGGTGGCTAGGGGTCGGGATCGGGATCGGGATCGGAATGGGGATGGGGATGAGTCGGGGTTTAACGAGAGGAAGTGGGTGGAGGTTACCTTGATTCCAGGGATTTCTCATGGGTTTCTGCAATTCGCCGGGGTGTTTCCGGAGGCGTGGAGGGAGATATCTAGGGGGGCTGGGTGGATACGGGAATTGTTTGAGAGGGCGGACAGGGCGGACGGGGCGGGGAGGAATGGGGTGGCTGTAGAGGGCGTAAGGGGGGGTCCATCGACGATGGCGAACGAGATAGGTGGTGGTAAATTTGGGGCCAGAGCTCCTAAGGGCAGTCAAGAAGAGAAGAATGTACCGTCATGCCATCACCCGCGAAGACTCACGGGGGAATCATCCGGGGAGGAAGACAAGCCGTTGGAAATGAGTATGTTAAGAATGACGAAGAAGAGGAATACGGCTTCGTCGCCGTCAACGTCTACCTTTCGATCGACGATGTTGCAGGAAAACGGTACCGCGCCCAAGACAGCCGCAGGCTCTTCGACAGCTACCCTACGACCATCTGACGTTATACCAACGACAGGGACAACGCCTCCTGTCGAAGAAGGACAGACACCTTGTGCCGCTAAGAGCCAATCCCCCACTGGAAACGGCTGCGTGAACGGCGACAGGAACTTCTCCGCCAAGCATGGCCAGACACTACTGGATAAACAAAATGGCATTCACGAAGACGAGGAGGGGGATGACAAGCAAAACACCCCGCCCTGGGGCAAGAATGTGATGATGAAAATTTCCCTGCAGCGCGAGAAGAGTTTGACGAGTTTGCCTAGTGAGGAGGATTTGTTGGGGAGGCGGATGGAGGGGCTGGCAGGGGGATTGATGGGGATTGGAGAGGGGGCGAGGACACCGTAGATTTTCTTCTTCTTCTTCTTCTTCTTCTTTTTTTTTTTCTTCTTCTTCTTCTTTCTTCTTCTTCACCATGGATGGACGTGTGTAAATTCAGAGTTATTCCCCTTTCTGTTTTGCGGGTTTTGAGGGTTTGCGTTGTTGCATCGCGGGGTTTCCTTTTCTCCTTTTAGCATGTTATGATGTACGATGTGGGTGGGTAACTAGGTGGATGGTTATCGTTTAAGTATATATTACTTGGGTGCAGTATGTACACCTATATATATTAGCGAGGCATTGAGGTAATCTGTGCAATGTGCATGTGATTTCGATACGAGAGATGAGATTAATGTATTATCTTCATCAGTAAATGTCACGAGAATACTCGTTATGATTTGTTGTCCCGTTCCATAGCCTGCTTTTTGGAGTCGTCCGTCATGCACCAGGCCTTTTTTCACTGCTTGATCAGAGGGTCGGGTCAGGCATGGGCCAAGGAGGCAGAAAAGGCGGGCATCGCTAGATATATAAAAGAAAGCACTTGTGCATGATACTGTGCAAACAGTGAGGAATTGAACTGTTAGTGGGATTTTGACTTTTTGGTCAATGGAAATAAATTGTAATAGGGGTGGGTAATTTACCTAGATAGGCTCGATATTTAATGAGTTAGGGGTTGGTTGTCATTTAAGGGGTTGAGGTTCAAATGCAGAAATTAAAAGGCATTAATTAAGTACGCTGGTCTATTGTTCTCTCCCGAGATGCGCTATTCTTGAACCATAAGCCCAAAGGAAAACAACCACCCAATTGATCATGTAACTATAAAATCATGTAGATGTGAGAGAAAAAAGGGATAGCATCGAACCATTTTGTCTATCTGAAAAGAACCAGGTAATTTTGTATAAACCCTCACCCGGAAAAGCTAAGCTTACGTTTACTCGTTAGATCGAGCGACCTTAGAAAATGCCGCTTCCATCGCCTCTCCCAAAATCCCCAACCCTTCCCTAATCTCATCATCTTTGATGATCAACGGGGGCACAAACCTCAAACACCCCTCCCCAGCCGTAATAATCAGCAACCCCCTTTGTCTCGCCTCAGTGACAATATCCCCCACAACCCCCTGATACGGCTCCGCAAGCTGCAAGCCCATAATCAACCCTCGCCCACGAATATCCGCAACCGCTTCCGGGAATCTCTTCCGCAACTGCTCAAGTCCGGACCTGAAGGCCACAGACCGCGAGCGCACGGAGGACTGCAAAGCGCTAGACGCAAGGCGGGTAAGCACATGCTGCGCCACACGACAGGCCAGCGGGTTCCCGCCAAACGTCGTCCCGTGGTCGCCCGTCTTTATGAACTGCCCGACCCCGTCGGAGATGATGGTGGCGCCGATAGGGATACCGTTGCCCAGCGCCTTGGCGGTGGTGAGGATATCCGGGTGCGCGGGGAGGAAGTGGTCGTCCTTTGGTTCCAGGGCTGGGTTGGCATGGGCCCATAGCGAGCCGGTGCGCGACAGGCCGCATTGAATCTCGTCGAAGATGAGGACGGCGCCGACATCGTCGCAGCGGGTGCGCAGGGCGCTGAGGAATTCGGGCGTGGCGCTGTGCACGCCTCCTTCCCCCTGGATGGGTTCGACGATGACGCCACACGTTTTCGAGGTGATGAGGGAGGGTAGTTGGGCGACGTCGTTATATGTGCCGTATTTGAAGCCGGGGACCATAGGGGCGAAAGGGGCCTGGTATTTTGGGTTTGGGGTTGCGGAGAGGGCCCCGAAGGTGCGGCCGTGGAAGGAGTGGTAGAAGGAGACGAATTCGTATTTGGACCCCGAGGCATCGAGGCTGTGGCCTACTTTTCGGGCGAATTTTATGGCGGCTTCGTTGGCTTCTGTGCCGGAGTTGCAGATGAAGGCTTGCGAGGCCGTGCGCATTGCGCCGGAATCTAGGGTGTAAGTTACCAGTAGCTGGCTGAGTGTGCCGGTCCATTTATTGTGATAGAGATTCGAAGCGTGCATTAAAATCCTGGACTATATGAATACGTTAATTCCTCCATTCCCTCTCCGTGGTCTTATGAGGATAATCATTTGGGAGGTATTCACCTGTTCTGATATGATTTCGGCAACTCCGGGGTCGGAATGGCCGAGGGAAGTGACGGCGATGCCAGCTGTGAAATCTAGATATTTTCGCTGCTCTATGTCCCATAGATAGCATCCTTTGCCCGAATAAATTACGGGAGGTGGTCGCACGTAAGTTGGTACCATGAACGGGGCTTGCTGGCCAACGAGTTGCCCTGAAACCGAATCAGGCGTAGGATCCTCATGGGAGGGAGTCTGTTTTACACCCTGCCAGCTGTTTGTTAACCCTATGGCTCTTAGGATATAAATACGAATAGACATACCTGGACTCTCTCAGCCCCTGACTTTGTCGAAACATATCTCAATTGTCGACGTGAGTCAGACTCCGCGAAGAATCTCGCTAAACGAACGCAATGCGGAATTCGCCTTGTTGCTGTACGGAAAGCCATTGCCTGGATTATGAGTCAGGCGACTCAGGACACCACACGCCAATGGCAAGCCTCAGCCAGCTTGAATAAAAGGTCAATATCAAAGGGCGATATTTTGCGGGAGAGGAGATGTGGAGGTGTCAATTCATATTGTTATCATTAGATGATCTCAGTTAACTCTTTCAGGAGGTTCAGATGCGGAGCTGCCTTGAATCTTGGCGTGTTTGCATCGTGTGTGTTTGCTTCACTACAGCTGGCTTCCCCCAACTTTGTTGAACCTTCACAACATCCATCCGTCACTGAAGAATATCGCCTGATGTTCTTGTCAGGTAACTACCGGTCCTCACGCCCCAGTGGCGTGGCCGAAGCCAAGTAGCATGATTTTTGTCTCGTAGATTGCAAGCAACAGCTCCAGTGCCGAGAAGTCTTTGCGTGTTAATCCTACGATCCGATGACAGAGACGTTGGCCACTATGGAAGCCCGTACGATATGTGCATTATTCATGAGTTTTGCTGAGGGCCAATCGCCGGACACCGTTTGGGAATCATATGATGAAGCAACAAAACGTCGTGTCACCGATCAGTTGAAGGGATGTCTCTATGACATGCGCAATATATCGGCTGCGGTTGGTTTCCTACATTGGCTCAGCTGATAGGGCCCTGATTGGGGCCCTTACTTGGTCTTGCTCGCGAAGAAGCGGTACAAGTCTCTACAGCCCGCCAGCACATTGCAGCTCTATGGTGAATAGCACGCGTCTGTGCATGCGGGAAACGAAGGAAGGTTTAGAAGGCGAATTCATGTCACCGCCATCTTCTTCCATCAAAACCTGGCGCAGATGCGGAGCATGCACTTTCAGAGTATCACGCTTGACTTCCACAACGCTTAGTGGAATAAAGGTGATACCTCATATTTTGGCAGATTCCGCAGCGCCTTTAAGCCGAAGGAGTAAACCTTTAGCTTCTCTTGGTGGACGTTCTCCTCAATATGATTACAGAGCTTTTGGCGTACTTCCACGCCTTTTGTCCTCGTAATCCCGCACGGTGCTCTTGCACAATTGCCTGATCGAAAGGTATTTCTTCAACAAACAGCAAGACCAGCCAGCAGCATGGATATCATGCAGGCCAGGCCAGGCCAGGCCAGGCCTCAGCCTCGCTTTCTCTGATTGATATGAGCCCCCAACTTTCTCGTCTGCAATGATCTGTTAGTCTAATGGCGTGTTGGATTAATTGATTAATTAATTTGGGTATATAGTTATGCCGTGAGAGATGAATGTAGCATTGATGGCGAGGTTTCAGCCCCCTCTCTCATTGTCACGATTGCTATGGACAGGCGCCATTGTCGCCATGGATACGGCGAACGTGGATCACGTTTGCAGGATAGTCATTGCATCTGCAATGTATTTGCTAGCCTGCTATCTCTCGGCCCGCGTCGGGAATGTCGTTTGTGCCTTCGACTTGAGCAGATCAGAGAACAGGCTGCTCCATCAGCTTCCGCCGACATGTCGGGTCATAGCAGTCTATCGCGTGACCCAAAGGTACCATTTACGGTGTATAGGATTTGTGTTCAAATGGCCATTTCAAAGTTGACATGCTTCCTAAGCTTCTTCTTCCTTTTATTGGAGATTACTTGTTCAGGTTAATAACTATCGTCATCTTGATCAAGCATTTTCTAGGATCACTCTTGTGTTCACTCAGATCACTATTTTCTAGACTTAGTATATTTTAAGGTTAGAATTTTCTAAATCTAGTATTCACTGGATTCATCATTACTCCGTAAATACTTGAGAGTGTTAAAAAGGCGTATAGGGGTCTTTGGGCTGGCGGTTATGGCATTGAAAATCTTTAATCTTATCTGATCGGATCAAAGATGTTCCAAAGAACAACCTCGGATCGATCTTCTTTTCCGTCTCCGGCTTCCGCAACGAAAGCATTTTTCTCTTTGCTTTTTCTTCAAGTCCGCTGTTTGTTGTTATACTCAGCATATATCACGATTAAACTGTATATTCCTGCTTGAAAGTAACCTGGCATAGACTCATTCGCAATGACATCCCCTGTTGCCCTCCGCCTCCTCCTGCAACCCCGCATTGTTCTCCGACACATCTCCTGCTCTATCCATCCCTCTCGAACCTTCTCATCTAACCCACTATCAAACAGCAACGGTGCTCGCGATCAATTCGGAAACGGTCCTTCACCACCTCGTCTTCCCAAAGAAGAGCAAGAAATCTTCGAAAACCTCCAAAAACAATCAACTGGTGCATTTAGCACTCCCCGCTCGCCGCCAAATATCAACCAGTCTCCCCAATCATCAGAATCCTCCTCCTCCCCGACAACAGGCAACTTCCAATTTGAAGCGACCGGATCAGGCGAGAAATTACACCCTGATATCTACCGTGGTGCGAAGCCGGAGTTTGAAGGAGACACGAACCCCAAGACGGGTGAGGTTGGGGGTCCGAAGAATGAGCCGTTGAGATGGGGTGCGCGGGGAGATTGGAGTTTTAATGGGAGGGTGACGGATTTCTGAAATCACAGAACGCGATACATTAATGGGCTAACATTGTTGGAGATGGGGGTATAAGGAACCAGCCATTTTCCTGACATGACCTGCAGGGTAGGGCGGGATTTCGAAGATGGTGGTAACTTAATAGACTTCCAGAATGGCTTGAACGATTTCAACCTATATCTTTCATCTCGTGACCAGGGAGACGAAACGATGGAACTGACGGATTTTAATCTTCACTGTGAGGTTCGCAAACCGGAAAGGGACGTTGCGCACTGGAGTTGCGAAGGGCGAGACTGCAATGACGCCAAGCTAAAACCGTTTCTAGTTTGAGATGCGTCTATTCTCGTAGCTAGGACAAAAAGCCTCGCTACTCTGTTGTGCTTAAAACAGGACCGCACAAGCTTGCTCTCTGTTCTGATTTTTTTGGCATATCTCTCCTTTCGCATACGATTACAATAGGAATTACCGGTGATGTTAAAACGCGGCGGAAACTGCAAGAGCATTGATATCCAAAACAGCACACAGAATAGAACTCTTTTCTTTCTTTTTCTGTTGACCGTACTTATTATTATTCCTGTTATGTAAACAAATTCTGTGCAAATATACATCCATTTATAGCAACACAATCACAAAAATTTCTCAGCGGGATCTATTTCTGGTTTGAGGTAAGGAACAGGGATACAATTACTATGCGATTTTATATTTACAATATGGGAAAACACCAAGGGAAATGAAACAAGATAAAAGTGGCAAAGAAATACCACTTCATGCTCGTACAGCTGTAAAATCCACAAAGCTTTAGGGCATCGTAAAGAAGGGTTCTCTAGCGTTCGGGGGTCAACCAAACCGAATGATGGCAGCAGATTTGAATATTTCAATAATTGGTAATGGTGAAATTAGCGGAGGTGTATAATTTCCCTAGTAAAGATATTTTGGTCTATTCAGGTTTTCCCAATCGGCCTTTCCGACCACGGCTGCTGGAGTAGACACACCATGAAGATCGAGAGCAAAATGCAAAAATAGATAGATATATATTAGCCCTGAAGTCGAGCAACAGTAGCCTTTCCTGCTCTGCTATCATTCGCCCTGCCTAATTCATTGCTAATCCAAGCCCCGATCCTCGAAACTTCCTCCAGATTGACACCTGTCCGCATCCCTAGGCTATGAACGGTGTGAATAATATCTTCCGTAGAAACATTTCCAGTAGCGCCTTTAGAGTAAGGACAGCCACCAAGTCCTCCGACGCTACTGTCAAAGATTCGGATACCATGTTCCAACCCAACGATCGTGTTGACGAGCGCTTGCCCGTAGGTGTCATGGAAGTGAAGAGCCAGGTCATTGTTGGCGATCCCCGCAGCGGTGAGGGTTTGTAGCAATTTCAGCGTTCGAGGCGCAGTTCCCATTCCCGTCGTATCGGCGACTGAAACTTCGTCCGCACCCATCTCAAGCAAGGTAGCTGTTATTTCCGCAACTTTGTGTGGACAGACCTCCGGACCTTCATATGGGCACCCAAGGGCGACAGATACGTATCCACGGACACGGATATTTTTCTCTTTGGCAAGTGCCACTATGGGTTTGATGCGCTCGAGGGACTCATCAATGGTACAGTTTGTGTTGGCTTTTGAAAAGGCTTCGGTTGCAGCGGCAAAGAGAGATATTTCGGTCGTGGGTTTTGGAGGAGAATGGGGACTTGAAGCTTCGGATGCGGGAGGACAGTCAGCCTCCATTATTTTAACTAGGTTTTGGAGTCCCTTGATATTGGGGACTAGGTAGTTATATGCGATTGAGTGAGTGGCCTTGGGAGGAGTTTTGAGGAGGTATGATAGGATTTCCGGTGTGCTGGCCATCTACAAATCGATCATTGAGGTGTTAGTAACTATTCCGTATACTGAATACCGATTGGAACGAAAAGGGAGCGTGGCGGCACAACATGTAGCCATTTACGGGGTAAGGTATGGGGGAGATGAGAGGAACTACAAACCTGTGGCACCCACTTTTCCGGAACAAACGACCCAGCCTCGATCGTAGTCAGTCCCGTCTTCGCTAGTCTTTCAATGAGCTCTATTTTTGTGCTTAAAGGAATTGATTTCTTTTCATTCTGTAGCCCATCTCGGGGGCCGACTTCAACGATTCGAACATGGTCCCCTGCAAAGCTGGTTTCTGTGGAAAAGAGACGGGTTGGCCGTTGGTGCCGGAGGACTTGCCAGAGCCTGGAAGTAGTTCTAGTGGAGGTAAACATTGTTTTAATATTGTACAGTTAACGGATGGATTGATGTTGTCCCTTTCAAACTGTTTGCTCCTCCGTCGTGTTGCCGCGGGGAAGAATCAACAGGCGAAAAGTGGAGCGGGATACACAGCCAAGGCACGTGACCAGGGAGTGCGGAGAAACTGCGGAGTGATCATGACAGCCAATCAGAGAGTTTGAATCTTTACCGCATGCACCTTGGTGATATTCTGCCGCCATTAGTCCTGTTTGAGACACGGGCGTTATGTCATCATTCATTTGTCCCCGCCAGAAAAAATATCTCAACAATTGATAATTTTTGTATATGGGTCACATATAAATTGGATTTTAGATTTCGGCAAAATTATTTCATCTGCCATGTGGATGCGTATATAATATTTATACTGGTCCTTATTGACTTGAATATTGTCCTTTTCACATTATGGCGGATAATACAACCCTGCTGGTTGACAGCCCGCCGCCCTCTTCCATCCCCAATAAGCCGCCAAATCAATCCCGCCAGCCAAAGAAAAGGTTTGTGGGTCGTAAGACCGCGGATGCCCAAGCACATATTGAGAAGGATGGAGATTCTAAAACTCCGCATACAACTTCCGTCCAGCAGGGCATGTCCTGTTCTAAATATTTCTGTGAAGGCAACTCTCTGCTAACATCATCCGTAGCTCGTCCCCGAAGAGCTCCTCGAGCCCTGAATCAAGTCCCAATCGAAATATTAGAAGACGAGGATATCAAAGCTGCCATCTCCTTTCTCCCAAAAAACTACTCCTTCGAAATTCCAAAAACCATACACCGAATACGAACGTCCGGCGCAAAACGGGTAGCTCTGCAATTTCCTGAAGGCCTCCTCCTCTTCGCAACCACGATATCCGACATCCTCACCCAATTCTGTCCGGGAATAGAAACGCTAATTATGGGCGACGTCACATACGGTGCATGCTGTATAGACGACTACACCGCCCGCGCACTAGGCTGTGACCTCCTCGTTCATTATGCTCACAGCTGCCTCATTCCCGTCGACGTCACAACCATCAAGACCCTCTACATCTTTGTCGACATTAGTATCGACACACAGCACCTCATCGCCACACTAGAACGGAATTTCCCAGCCGGTAAAACAATCGCAGTCGTCGGCACAATCCAGTTCAACGCAACCCTGCACGGGCTCAAACCCATCCTCGAACGTGCCGGTTACACCATCCTCATCCCTCAAATCACCCCGCTCAGCAAAGGCGAGATCCTAGGCTGCACCTCTCCCAAACTACCCCTGGACCAAGTCGACATCCTCCTCTACCTAGGCGACGGCCGCTTCCACCTTGAATCCGCCATGATACAAAACCCTACAGTTCCCGCCTACCGCTACGACCCGTACTCACGAACCCTGACACGCGAATCATACAATCACGACGAAATGCTCACACTCCGCCGCGACGCCATCTCCTCCGCCAGAACAGCGGGGAAATGGGGCATCATCCTCGGCTCCCTCGGTCGGCAGGGGAATCCGCATACCATGACCATGATCGAAAAGCTGCTCAACGAGCGTGGCATCCCCTTTGTCAATTTCCTTCTTAGCGAGATTTTTCCAGGAAAACTAGCCACGATGCCGGATGTCGAGTGCTGGGTGCAGATTGCTTGTCCGCGATTGAGTATTGATTGGGGCTATGCTTTTCCGCGGCCGTTGCTGACGCCGTATGAAGCGCTTGTGGCGCTGGGCGCGAGACAGGGTTGGGATGAGGGGAATGGTGGGGTGTATCCGATGGACTTTTATGCGAAAGAGGGGTTAGGACGCACGAGGGCGGAGGGAGCGGTGGAGGCTACAGCTTGATGGGGAGGGTGAGTGTGATGTCCTGATTCACTTATTCACTTGACTATGTGCTGTCAGGGGTCGAAGCTATGATAATGATTTATGATCTATATTTATGGGGAGGACTATCTCGATTGGAGATTTTATACGCGGCGGACAATTGATCATGTACACGGGGAAAAATCAGGATCGTTTCAGATAACAAAATAACAGCAGGGTACCTTCATGGTCATGCCTTTTTCTCATATGTTATTAATCATGCAATGTTAACAAACTCTTCTCCGAACACACAATCCCAACAGGCGATCACAAATGGATCCCCGATGACAATTTCCGTCTGCTTTTCATGCTCTCAGAACCCCAAAAATCAAAAAAAAAAAAAAAAAAAAAAAAAAAAAAAAAAACACCAATTCATGCATCATGGTCACTTCACTTCATCGGCACTGTCCATGTTAATATCACTCGCACTCCCCCTTCGCAGAGAGAACATGCTCTTTCCCCCCATATCATCAACAGCCCTCTCAGCTGCTCGCCACCTCGACACTGCCTTCTCAACATCGTCATACATCTCCAGCGTATCATTAATGATCCCCCCCTCCTCAAAGTCTGAAGAATCCTGCGTCCCCTCCCTTGAAACTGAATCGTTCTGCATCGGGAACGACGGGCCAAACACTCTGTCAGACGTAGGATTGAACATGACCGCGTTCGCGAACATTCGCACCAGTTCCATTTCCAGTTGGGCTGAGTTGACGATGCCCTTTGGCGGGATGAGCTCTGCGGTCTTCTTCAGTAAGAGACCGTTGGTTTTCGTTGAGGTCCCGATGCTCGGGCCTGGAGACTCGATGTTATCTCCGCTTGGCGTATTTAAGGCCACTGTGGCTGCTGTTACTGCTTTGCTTCCTTGATAAACGGCGGATTTTATAGATTTGATATCCTGTGGCCGATAGATGAGGTTTTTGTAACCAGGTACATCGCGTTCTGTCAAGGGCTTTGCGAATATGGAGGCATATTTATGGGAAGCAACATAGTTCATTATTGGAGCACATGTTCGTGGGAAGTTGCGGGTACACTGTACATATTGGTTCTCTTCCCTATTAGGTGGTTGATTCGCATCTTCGAAACCAGATGCTTCACTTTGGCCACGCTTCCTTTTCGAACTTCTCTTTGATAAGCTTTTGTCTACTTGGGCTTGGTTGGGCGCCCTGAGCCGACTTGATGATCGTTGCTCCATTTCTGTATCGTCTGAGATTCCAGAAGGTGTACTGGGCATTTCATGTTTTATCTTCCGTTGAGTTACGGAGCCGGAATCAGTGATCGACTCATCGTCGCGAGATTCGTTCGATTGAGCACGATTGCGATTCCGCGTGATGCGCAGAGGAGACGAAACGAGATTGTCAGCGGCCTTACTACTAAACGCTGGTGTAGTTTTCCTTCTCCGAGTGTTCCCTGCTGGACCGGTGTCAAAGTCTACATCCGCACCCTGATACGGAAGGTGAGATTTTGATGATGACGATGGCGATTCAATCTCAAACGCAGGTGACGGCGCCTTTTCACTAATGGGGCTTACATCTTCCGGTTTAGGTCGTAGTGGAGAACCAGGAGACTTCGATATGGCAATTGGACTTGGCTTTTTCCATGGGGTGAGCGAACCAGAAGTATCGACAGACGGCCGGGGCGGCCTTCGACTAAGTGAAGCTGAGAAGGACGGGGTGCCACTGTCTAATCTAATGGAGCCGGCATTACCGAGTGGTGTATTAGGACACGACTCTTCTGAGCTAGTGCGGCTTCTAGTATCGCTCTGCAACTGCTGGGGTAACCCAACACCAAGGGGCCGAGATGGTTCTCGTGGAGAACCATACGGACTCTGCAAAGCTTTGTTTACGTCTGGCTGGGCATGTGGAATCGCTTGACCGAATGGTAAAGGAGTTTTCCCAGTAAGTTGGCTGGTTGAGTATGGAACGCTTGCGTAAGGGGATACGTGTGCGTATGGGTTCGGGTTTAATGGACTCAGTGGTTGGGACAGCGGTTGCTGGGTGTTTCGAGCTGGAATAGTTTGCGACGTTTTAGTTTGGAGAGGAATATATTGAACGGGTTGGAAGGTCGCAGTATTAGGCTGCAGTTGCTGCGGCTGCTGCACACCGGTAGGAGTGGGTGTGGGGTGTAGAGAGGGCATTGCTGGCAGCGTGCTAGCTGCTGTGATAGGAGGAAACGCTTGGCTTTTGTCCGCGCCAGGGTCTACTGGAGATACCGTGGAACCCTCAGCCGGTTGGTTTGGGGTTAGAGTACCATATTGTGAACTACGAGCAGGGATTTGTTCATTAGTTGGAAAAGGAGCACTTCCGTTCGCCGAACTTGGTGCAAGAGAACGTGCTGGGATATTCTGCAGCGTAGACTGTTGGCCAGACTGCTGGATTTGCTGTGTTCGTGGAAATTGTGACGAGAGGCAGGCAGAAGTTGGGACAGCTACATTAACACCCTTGCCTTCCATCTGCAGGGCTTGCTGAATCGCTTTTTGCCCTTGTGCTAAGCCAGATTGTGCATGTTGCTGTGTCTGAACATGGTGTAACTGGTCAGAAGATCTAGGAGCTTGGGGTGTTTCCTCGATGCCCCGCCTTTCCTGAACTTTGGAATTGGAAGCAACTGAATCCTGTACTGGTGTAGACTTTCTTTGCGCGACCTGTTCGGACACCTGGGGCGTCACAGATGGACCATCTACTACAGAAAATGTTTGTTGAGAGACTTCTCCAATCTCTAGCCTCTGGATCTCATCTTTGATTTCGCTGTATTTCCTTTCCTCTTCCTCAATCTCTCTAGTTACCATTTCCTTGTACCTAGCATACAATCGAGCCACAAGGGCAGGAATCACCGTAGAGTACGAGGCGCCATCGAGCATTTGTTTGGACGACCGATCCTGGATCTTCCTTTTTTTTGGGTTCGAGTTTTCACTTTCTGAGCTGGAGCCGGTGGGGCCATGTCCAGAAGGCGTCCCTTCTCTGTTTTGCAATTCTTCCTGCACTAGGTCTGCATAAAGTACTTCTAGAGCTTGAGGGGTCAACCGGGCCTTGTCGAAAGTCGCATCTTGGCGGACGAAGGAATTATTCGTCAGGAGCTCTGATATGGGTGTCAAATTGGACGGTCGAGACTCGAAGGTGCTAAGATATTGGAAGAAAAACAAAGATTCAAAGGCGGTATATGATGACAATGAAGGCATCCCCCATTGCCAGTCAAAGCGACCAGACAGGGCGTTGTTGTCCTTGACGATGGGAGCCACGTTGAGGGTTGCGAGGGTTGAGTTATAGGAACTGGGACCGATGGCGCAAGAGATAACTCGTGTGCTTTAATCGTCAGACCAAAACGATGTCTTCCAACAGCCACGAACACGCCTGATTGTTACCAGAGAGGCGGATATGAGCCGTGATAACAGAGTCTGAGACTTCTGGAAGAGCCTGGTGATGGAAAATCGATGGAAACGGCTCTTTCGTTGATGAAGGTGTAGAACCCATATTGATGGGGAAAAATTACGAATGA